>NC_054553.1:16250617-16393117 GCF_017654505.1 Polyodon spathula
CATGCCTCCCCTTTAGTCGGTGCCTTCACAAATTGTGTTAGGAAGCAGTCATTTGTCATTTCCACCAATTCAATTTCATCCTTCGTGCTACCCACCGGGTTTTCCCATTTTTTATGGGGGAAGTTGAAATCCCCCATTAGTATGGTTTCTCCTTTGCTACACGCATTTCTAATGTCATTGTATAACAGATTATTGTGCTCACTGTCTGAATCTGGCGGTCTATAGCATGCTCCTATTATTATGCCCTTTGAATTTTTGTCCGTTATTCTGACCCATATTGATTCGGTTTTATTTTCTTTGTCCAGGTTTAACACCTTGGCTTCAAGACTGTTTCTTATGTATAGCGCTACCCCTCCTCCTCTTCTGTCCTGCCTGTCTTTCCTATACAGTGTATACCCACAAATATTATATTCGTCCCCATCTCTCTCAGACAACTACGTTTCTGTAACACCTATCACATCATAGTTACCTGTTAGTGCAGTAGCTTCAAGTTCTAGAATTTTGTTTCTGATACTTCTAGCATTTAGATAAATACATTTAATGGTTGTCTTACCTGAGCTGTTGTTCTTGTTTTGATGCGGTCTCCCTTCTGTTTTTTTGTTGATTTCTCCCCCCTTCCTTTCTAGTTTAAATGCTTCTGAACCTGCTCGAGGATCTTTTCTCCAAGTAGACTGGTTCCCTTGTTATTTAAGTGCAGTCTGTCCCATCTATACAGATAGTCATTGTTGTAGAATGTTGTCCAATGATCAAGATAGGTGAAGCCTTCCCGTGTGCACCACGTCTTCAGCCATGGATTTTCCAGCTGTCCATATGGTCCTTTGCAAGGTGCCGGTAGTATACCAGAAAATACCACAGTTTTAGTTTTCTCTTTTAATTTCCTTCCTAGCTCTCTGAATTTGTTTTGCAGGGATTTTGGTCTGTCTGTTCCAATGTTGTTTGTACCGATGTGGACGACTACTACCGGGTCGTCTCCTGTTCGTTCTAGGAGCCTGTCCACGTTCTCAGTGATGTGCTTGACCGAGGCTCCCGGAAGGCAGCACACTGTTGTAGTAAGGGGGTCCAAACTGCAAATTGAACTTGCTGTTTTTCTCAATATGGAGTCCCCAACAATCATGACCTCCCTTCTTTTTTCTGTCTGGTCACCACTGTCAATAGGGTCCTGGATGTTGTTCCTTTCATTCTCTTGTTGTTGGTTCTGCTCATCAAAATTCTGAAGAGACTCAAATCTGTTGGTTGTTTTGATTTCTGGTGGTTGTGTTTGACAAGGTTTCTTTTTTTCCCTGCTTCTGCCTACCTGAACCCAGCTTTGTGTAACACGAGTGTTTAAAATGTATATTTGTATTTAGGCGCGAGGATTGCACAGCACTTCACGTGCAGGTAAAATGTAATAATATGTGAACAAGGGGAATTACACTTTATTAATTCACGTGCAGTTGAATTGTGACTCCAATTGTGACTCTCATCATTCAGCTTTTCTATTCGGCTGCAGGAGCTCCAACGTTAGTCTTTCCTGCTCCATGCAGCTTCCAGCGTAGCAACAGCACCGTCCAAACCTCAGCTTCATTACTCAACTTGTTCATGTCTTTATTAGACAGACTGGCACTCCACTAAAACTTTCAAAGCTCATTCAACAAGACATCGACATTCCCGTCATCAGCATCTGCCTTGCCAAAGCTACTCTATTTAAATCCACCACAAAGATGTGTCAGCTGAACATTCCTTTACTCCTTGCTTGCAATCAAGCACCCCTCCCCCTGCTCCCAGAGCCAGCACAATTTACTATTCCTTCAGAAGATCCTGCCATGGATTTCCATTAGCTATTTTCAACATTTTAAAGACCTATCCAGCCGATTTCATACTCCATTTCAACCTGTGGCGGTTTGTGCTTTCGACTTGTTACAACATGCTCCAACGACACTGCTGTTCTGCAACTTTTCCACTGGTGCCTCTCAGTCCAGGGCTACCATGGCAACACCCTCATTGAGTGACTGTGGGGTGTGGTAAATCGCCATGGTGACCAGGCAGTTTAATTGCCTCAGTACTGCAATCTTCTGGCTTGCTGTTGCTGCGCTTTCACAACCTGTGAGGGTTCGTTCAACTTGCCAAATTGTGACATTTAAATACTGCTTTAATGTATTCATATACATGACTAACTGCCCTAAAACATGTAACGAATATTCAAATCTAAAAGAATACGCAATTGTTGTTTTACATTGACAAGGATTTTAATCACAATAACCAAATATATTCTACCCGGCTTCACTAGAGCCAATGATTAATTCCAATCACAACCTCTAGATGGCAGTGTAATACCACAAATTCTATACAGTCTTGTGGAAGAGAAGTGGATAATTCACTGACACAGGAGACAGACAGGTGGATTTGGCAACACCGCACAGGTACCCAGTTTAATTTTGGGGTGCTCTTTTTCTTTTAGCCAGCAGAGGGCACTGTTGGTCCATGGTCTGCCTACCAACGATGGTAAACAGAACCATGGGAATACCAAACGATGGTACACAATACCGGCGCACTTTCAGGTTCTTCGAAACAATAATTCAAAACAGAAGGCACAAAGAAACAGGGAAAATCAAACAGTAACAAAAACTACAAAGAAAAGGTGCTGCACTTGACAGCTATATCCCGGTCATCGCTACCCATGCGACCCGGATCACTGACCTACACTGCCGGCTAACTAGCCTGCTCCATTACAATACTCCAGGGTCTGCCCAAGGGTTCCCTGCTCTAACTGTCTCGCTATGAAACTCTGTTTCTTTTTCTCCCGGCTGATTCTCGGTTCTGGACCAGAGCTTCCTCACTCTCGGCGCGTCTAAATGGGCAGACCTGAGGAAACAACAGAGCGTTAACTTATAGGGCTAACAATCTCCCCAAGACTCGCCTCTCAGCCATTCAGAGAGGGAAAGTCCACACACCCTCTTTCCCACCTCCCCGTGTCACTGCCATGACTCACAGGAGGTTGTTGGATGACTGCCGCCCTCCACCTGTAGCATTGTGAACACGCCAGCAGAGTCAGCACAGATCTCCCCCTGCTACAAGTCTTTTATCTGGTTTGCTATCACCATGAAGCTTGCAAGTTCCAGTTTTTCTATACATTCCTGCAGTTTGTTGTCATTCCGAGGGATTCTCAGGTGTTCCCCTCCTCCTTAACCTCTTGCCTACCTATATGCCTCGAAGCAACACATTCTTCATCCTCTCAGGTTCTGCAGTGGTCTCAGATCTCTGCATTCTTCATCTCTCCCAAAAGCAGCCCCATCTCTGGCTCCATCTAAATCTGCCTTAACACTGAAAGACCAATATCTACCGCATTCAGCAGATCCCTACTCTGCAGCAGACCACCGCACTCTACCAATGACCTCTGCTCTGTTCAGCAGATCCCGCCCTCTACTGTTAATCGCTACTTACTACAGCAGATCTTCGCTCCCTCTTCAGATCTGCTCACTACTGCAGCATGCAAAAGTTGCTCTAGTTTACTGTTTAACCTGTTAAACCCCCAGCCTCTCACAGGCAATTTCTGCCTGGAGGGCTATGGCCTTAAATAAATCACATTATGTTCCAAAGTATAGATAGCACAGGCATGGTTCAGGGCTTGAATTCAAGGTAACCCCTTGGCCATTAGGACCAAAACCTCAGATTTGATATAAATCTTACTCAGTACCACATTGGAAGGAGATATCCAGAAAACGCTTTTCATTTGTTTATAATCTATCGTCATTTATTCACCTTGTAGCATATGAAAAGAGATCCAGTGCTTCCCCAACATGTCTACTACACTGGATAAAAATTGATTGAAAACTGATTGAATAAAGGGATCAAATTCAACATGAGTTTTTACAAAGCTAGACCCAAGGGTATATGAATATTAAAAAGGAATATTGTGTAAATCTTTATGGCCAGTCATACACTAGTTTCTTAAGCAAGTTCTAAAAGGGAGGTTATCTTCTGGCACCTCATATGCTATACATTGCCACATGAATTAGATTTTGTAATCCTCTTTTTTATTTATTTGTCCAGTATTTCATTCAAAAGGTGGCCTTTTTGGAGAGCTTTGGGGTACCTGAAATGTATCCATGATGAGTATACATGACAAATACTCTCAGTTCATATGCCACAACTGTCAGACACATTGCTCTCACATAACTGTGTGTTTGTGCAGGAGAATGTTGCTACTGAGATTTTTTTGTAACTCTGAATTTTCAGTACCTGACTGTATTTTTCTCATGTATGTTACTCACTTGCTTGAAAGTATGTAAATGTGAAGAAGCAAAATAATGAGGAGATTTATTTTTTCAAAATAAAGTGGTTACACTCATTCAAGCACTGCTGACAGGTGAACATATGTTGATTATTGGATAAAGTTGTCTGTTAAATGTCTACAATAATAATAATAATAATAATAATAATAATAATAATAATAATAATAATAATAACAATAATAATAATAATGAGATTGCAGACACCTTGGCGACTCTAAATCAGGCTGCCAGACTGAAAACACCTCAGTTCCTTTCATCTTTGCTTTGATTGACACGTGGCAAACAAAGGAACTCAGTGAGTGATTGTTGGGGCAGGCAGACAGCTTATCTTGAAAGGCTAAGAAACCTACACTGTCTCTAAGTGAGTAACAACACTCCTTGTAATCATGGGAATATAAAAAAGTTTGCTAAACACTCCCATGCAATAATCTAAATCAATGAACATCAATGAGAAAATAATAAAGACTGCCGGGAAGCAACAATTACTTCTTGCAACTTGTATTGCATCGTAAAGATCAGGGACCGTATACAGCAGCACAGCACAGATGAGACATGGTGTTGCTCTTTTATGCAATAAAAATTGTTAAAAAAAAAGTTATTTCTATGTGCCCCTTGAGAGTCAAATTGTTGTATTTTCTAATAATATTTACAGTAAAAATGCATATTGAAAATTATGCATAATAATAATAATAATAATAATAATAATAATAATAATAATAATAATGTAGTGTGGATCCATTATATTTATAAATCCTGAAGAGGATCCAATCCATCTTCAAATGCTGCTTCACAGATGCTGAATCAGCGCTCTCCAACCCATAAAGTTGATCATTTTCACCGTCAATTTCACTATTATCCATCTCCTCCAAAACTTCAAAAAGACTGAATCAAAATCTTTTGGGAAGGCTTTGGAACACTGCTCACCATTTTGTTCGATTTTATAAATTTTACAAATTGATAAATGATCAGAAAACGATAAGAAACCTTGATCTTATGTGAGTAAAGCTGCGCTCTTGCTTGCAAATATGTGTCTTGTGTACAAAAGCACATTGATTACTCTTCAATGGATTAGGCTTCAATGGATTAGGCTAGTCAAGGTATATTTAGACAGCTTGTGACCTCCCTTACAACGTGATCAGGGAGATTTCACCATCAACAGATACGTGTAAGGCCAGAGCAGCGAAACGCACAGCTAGTCGATTGGAGTTGTTTTTGAGCCGTGAGGTACTAGACACATTGCGAAGGGAATATCTCAGCGGTGAAATGGCGAATTTCAAAAATTCCTTTGCTGTTTGACTTTAGGAAAACAAAGTTTTTGATATTGAGTCAGTTTTTTTTGCTGTTTTGCTTTTATATTAATATTACAGATGATTTTTGAAATATAATGTGTAATTGCAGTACCATGTTCCGCCCGCGGGACAGGGGGGTGTAATTGGTTAAAAAAAAAGGCTTCTTAACACGGTCATCCTCTCTGTAGAAGTTCGTTGTGTAGCAGCGCAGTGCAGTATCTCTGTGAAGGCTGTAGGCAAAAGCTTTCATCGTTCTGGAGGAAGCCTATCTTCTCCAGGACAGCTTTAAAGACTACATCATTGCATCTTTGTTGAAGAACTTCAGAGTTTGATGACTTGAGAGCGATTAGATGTTTTGAAGAAAGTGCGAATCCAGAGAGAGCCCAGAGAGCAGAAGAGAGTGAAAAGATAATCCTTGTTTCAAGTTTAAATAACACAATGTATAGGTGTTCCCTTGTACTATAAAAAAAGTTTTGTCGGTCCTTCCACTGGTTCACAGTGTTTGATAGACAGTTGTATGTCACACAAAAAGGGTGTGTTAGACATGGAATGTATCCACCTGTTTCGTTATCAAAGGATTTTACATTTATCATTTAAACCTCCTATTCAATATAATTTTAGTCACATTCATTGGAGAAACATACGAATTTCAGTTTTATTCTCTATACAAAATAACGACTACAAGAGTATAAAACACATCATAATACAATCAAAGGATAATATTTAAAAATAGTTATTAGTTTATCATATTCATTTAAAACACAATAAACCCTTCAGGTTTATTAGGAAACTTACTCAAAATAACTATTAAACTCCCCACAGCATGTCAATATAGACAACAGAATTAAATATCTGAGAAATGACTATTTTAAAATGAATTTAACCATGAATTTCCTTGACATAATACTGCTACTTTGTGCCAGATTAAAACTTTCCTGTAGTGTCTTGACCTGTTCAGTTATCTGAGCCAGCCTATTACCTAACTCTTCTAAGATTTGATGTTCCTCAAAAGGGAACTGTTCTAATGGTGAAGTGTTAACAAATCCACAGACATGACTGCACAATCCTGCCCAGAATGCCAGAAGGCTATAAATAAACAATGCGAGCTTAAAACTACCAAACTCTTATCCACTCTATCTTAGTTTCCCATACGGGCCACCACTTCTGTAAAAAACTTACCTAGTGTACAATAACAAAACACCTAGGCCATGAGTGTATACTAGCACCGAGCATAAAACATTAGCCATCTACAGTCTATTTATTCAGCACCTGTCAGGTGCATCAGGTCCAATTTATTTTCACACACGCTGTTTATTTTACACGCACTGTTTACATTTTTTTTTACAGAGTGAAACAGGTTTAAATGGCATTGCAATGCAAAACAACATCAGTACTGCATCTTCAACCAAGCCCCAACCAGTGTAGCCCCCAGGTTGCCCCCCCCCCCCCCCCCCCCCCCCCACCTGGTATGGGACAAGCCGGCCCTGATGGATCACCACTTTTCGATACCTGGGTGGTAACTGGACCCAATAAGACACCTTTCCAAGTCCTTCCAGTGTCGAGTAGCGTTGAGCTTGGGGCAGCATCCCAGCTTACAGCAGGGGGCTATAAACCCACACAAACTCCCCAGTTGAAAAGTGCCGTCACCTCACCCAAAAGTCATAGTACAGTTCTTGGCAACAGCCTGCAGCCTGCAACTGGACACTGGCAAAGCAATCCCACAGAGGCCTCTGATGTTCCTCCATCCAGCACAGCACTGACAGAAGATCAGCATCCCAGACCTGCTGTCAACACTCTGCTGCTGTGACCACGGTCAGCTCACTACAGGTAACGGTGGTCTCCTGGCTCTCCCGCACTGCCTGGTGCCATTCTCTGTCCCTACTCCCTCTCTCTGCTCGGTCACAACCAACTTTTCCTCACAGATCTCCCGCTTGTGGCAATAGCTATGTTCATCCTCGGTACAGGGGCAGTGGTGGTGAGTCCCGCATCTGTGCTGGATTGGGTAATGGAAGGGTTGTAGCTGTTCGATCCAACGCGCCACCTGCGACTCTGCTTCCTGAAATGACAGCAGCCACTGCAACACCTGCCCCTCTGGTTCCTGAAAGGACAACAGCCACTGCAACACCTGCCCCTCTGGTTCCTGAAAGGACAGCAGCCACTGCAACACAGCATGATCCGTGTGGGTGAGGAAGGGCAATCTACACAGTTAGTGATAGAAATGGTGGACCGCAGCCACTACTGCAAGCAACTCCCTTCGGGTGACTTCCACTCTGCCTTGTTACGCGACTGGCTGAAATAAGCCACTACCCGCTTTCTGTCTGCACCCTGCTGTGACAACACCGCTCCAATCCCTTCATTTCTGGCATCCGTGTAGAAATGGGAGAATTGGATCGGGGGAAGCAGTACGGCTGCCTGAGTCAACATTATGCACAGACTGTCAAAGGCACTCTGACAAGCCACAGTCCAGTCATATGGTGGTAGTCCACACAAAACCTTGTTTATCTCCTTCTGGGGACTATAATAACCCATGGGCTGTCGGGTGGCTCGATGAGGATCTTTTCTGTACTGGTCTACTCTGCTCAGAGCCAGACGCTCAGGAGGTGATGGTGGTGGAAGCAGAGGCAGCTCCTGCTACTTTCCCTCTGGCAGTAGGGGCCAAACCAGAAGGCATTCTCCCTCTGCTGCTGATCTGTGATCCTCACCATCCTGGGCTGTGGCCACACCGGCTCCCCCCATCTGGATGCTGGATGCACAGGCTCCCCCCTTTTACCCTCGCCCAGACAGATTTTGATATGAAAACAGCGGACAAACATGGCACAGATAGCACATTACAGCTTCTTATTTGCGGACAGTAAATGCAACACAAATTGAATAAGTAACGGATGTGTTTCAGGAATTAAATCATTTTGGGCAACTTATTTTGAAGTTGATTCTCACAGGGGGGTGGAACTCTTCTATGGTACCTATGTCTATTTCCCCGGCTCAAAACGAATTTTGATAGAGAAACGACGGGCAAACATGGCAAAGGTAGTAAGTTGGCATGCTTTCCAATTAATGCAAATTGAATAAGTAACTGGGGTGTTTCAAAGATTAAATCGTTTTGGTCCACTTATTTCGAAGGTGATTCTCATAGGTGGGGAACTCTTCTATGTCACCCATGAGTATTTATCCCAGATTTTGATATGTGGGGGGGGGGGGGGGGGGGGGATGAGACTCTTCTATGGTACTGTAACAGGGCAAGGAGCCCTGTACAGTTGATCCCAGGTGCCAACCCAGTTTGGACTCCCAGACTGGGCAGCCAAACAGGAACAATGGAGGGCTGAAGGGGCCCCCATTTCCTGTGCCTGTGGCAAGTTCGGGCATGACAGGGAGGACTGCCCCTACGGTGATCCCCAATTTAAGGAGGCCTGGAACCAGGGCTTGGTTGGGGACGCTGCTGAGTGGTTCTGGGCGAGAGACCAAACCCTGTCAACACCCAAGAGGAGCCTGAATGTCCTGCACCTGAGTGGGAGGAGCCCAAACGTCCACAGCCCAAGAGGGGGGAGTCGGTGCGTCCACAGCCCAAGAGAGTGAGTCAGTGCATCCACAGTCTAAGAGAGGGGAGTCAGTGCATCCACTGCCCAAGAGGGGGAAGTCAGTGCGTCCACAACCCAAAAGGGGAAAGGCCGAATGTCCACAGCCCAGGTAGTCCTCCCACAGTGGTGGAGGTGGAGCCAGCAGGTATTCTCCCTCTGCTGGTGGAGTGTTGGGAGACGCAGAGTGGCTTATGGACACACCAAGGTGGAGATGGTGGCACCCTCCTTATGAACCACCGTGGGATGGAACGGTCGTCTCCTACCTTTGCCAGCAGAGGCAGCATGCCTGGTCGATTCCCCCTCCTCGTGGGACGACGAAGCGTCTGTCTTCCCCTCCTCGGTGAGACGGCGGAAGCCTTCACCACTATGTGGGTCATACAGCAAGACAATGATCCGAAACACACAAGCAAGTCTACATCAGAATGGTTGAAGAACAAGAAATGTTAAGTTGTGGAATGGCCTAGTCAAAGTGCAGACCTAAACTCTTTTGAGATGTTGTGGCAGGACCTGAAATGAGCAGTTTATGCTTAAAAACCCACAAATGTCGTTGAGTTGAAGCAGTTCTGCATGAAGGAGTGGGCCAAAATTCCTCCATGGCGCTATGAGAGACTGATCAATAACTACAGGAAGCATTTGGTTGCAGTTATTGCTGCTAAAGGTGGCGTAACCAGTTATTGAGTCTCAGGGGGTGATTACTGTTTTACATTGGGGCATTGGGTGTTGCATAACTTTTTTTTAATAAATAAATGAAATAAGTATCAAAATGTTGTGTTATTTGATCACTCAGGGTCCCTGTTATCTAATATTAGATTTTGGTTGAAGATCTGATAACATTCAATGTCAAAAATATGAAAAAATGCAGAAAATCAGACAGGGGACAAATACTTTTTCATGGTACTGTATGTATATTTACCCCAGCCCCAAATTATGTCCTTTTACAATTTCAAATGCAGGTTCAATTCACAAAAGATGTGAATAAATTAAACTTCCTTAAAACATTAAACACTATTTAATTTATGAACTGTTGACCTACATTAGTTTTCCTAATCCTTTCGTGAAGTGCATATACTCTTACAAATCTTGCTTTAATCATACACTTCTGTGATATCTATGAGGATTCACTTAGACGGGACAACACTATGTGTCCCATCAAAACTCCTGGTGCAATAACTTCTCGAATTACTTCCGGCGTAGCAACTTGCAGCCCACTACCTGGATTTTTATATTCCTTAAACCCATCATAGTAATGCCAATCATTGTCATTTGCAGATGGTGGAAACGTACAAAATGTGCTTCAACATTGTAGGTTGTGGCCACTGGCTTGTACCTTGATTGGAAACATAATATCAGTAACATATAATAGTTACAGAATACAAGATAAAGATACATTCATTTAATTTATCTTTATGTTAATGACATTCAATTTGTGTTGCATTTGCTGTCAGCGAATAATAAGCTGGAATGTACTATCTGTGCCAAGTTTGCTCACTGTTTTCTAATCAAAATCAATCTTGGGCTGGGGTAAATACCCATGGGTGACATAGAGGAGTTCCCCCTCTGTGAGAATGAACTTCGAAATAAGTGGCTGTGACATAGTGCCCGCCCCTGTGTATATTATCTGTTATATGTTGCGTGTGGTGTGTTAAATGTTGGTGTATAGTCATTGGTTCATGGGATATAAACGGGTCTGTGTTTCACGTGTGTTTAGAAATGTATAATTGTATTTAGGCACGGGACTGTACATCACTTCACGTGCATTTAAAGTAGTTCAAATATGAGCACGAGGTTGCACATAATTAATTCACGTGCTGGGATTCAAGTGAATAATTAATTAGTAATTGAATCCCAGCAAAACAGTATATATAGATGCACGTTTTATTCACTCGGGGTTGGGTGTTCGGTGAGTGGAGAACGGGATAGGAGACAAAGGCAAAAATAATCAGAATAATAGTAATCATTGAAAAATAGAAACTCACCGTGTTTGTTTGTTAGTCAATTGTTTATTTTGTTTAGTCCGTTTTGTTTGTCTCTTTATTTTGGCGAATGTGCCTGTTTTTGTATTGTTACCAAAGTTTATTTTCTGTTTGTTCTGTTTATTTATTAAATGCTGCCCCAAACTCCACCTCTCTCTTTGTTTATTTTCCTGTTTCTGGTCTGAAGCCACCCACTCCAGCCGTCTTTGTGACAGTGGCCCAGAGTGATTTAACCCCCAAAATTCCCCAGTTACCTAATCAATTTGTGCTGCTTCACTCACGGCATGTGAATAAGAAGCTGGTCGAATAAGGAGCCAATTTCAGCATAGTAGTCCCAGTTGCAGTTTCAAAAAAATGTCTTTGTCTCTTTTTAAAAAATAATAACTGTCCAGTCACCAAGAAAGTGTAAATCCAGAAGAATAAATCTTTCTTTTAATAATATGAAGAAAAACTATATTGGTCTCAGTCTCTATTACAAAAGAAAGGTTAGTTCCCTAACTATACTAAATAAAAAAAAAAAGTTTTCCGTTCTACTCACAAACAGCGTTCTCTTTCTGTTTTGTCCTCTTCGTTTTGTTTTCTGTACCAGGTTCCCTTTCTTAAGAACATAAGAACATAAGAAAGTTTACAAACGAGAGGAGGCCATTCGGCCCATCTTGCTCGTTTGGTTGTTAGTAGCTTATTGATCCCAGAACCTCATCAAGCAGCTTCTTGAAGGATCCCAGGGTGTCAGCTTCAACAACATTACTGGGGAGTTGATTCCAGCACCTTACGATTCTCTGTGTAAAAAAGTGCCTCCTATTTTCTGTTCTGAATGCCCCGTTGTCTAAACTCCATTTGTGACCCCTGGTCCTTGTTTCTTTTTCAGGTCAAAAAAGTCACTTGGGTCGACATTGTCAATACCTTTTAAAATTTTGAATGCTTGAATTAGGTCACCGCGTAGTCTTCTTTGTTCAAGATTGAACAGATTCAATTCTTTTGGCCTGTTTGCATATGACATGCCTTTTAAGCCTGGAATAATTCTGGTCACTCTTCTTTGCACTCTTTCTAGCGCAGCAATATCTTTTTTATAGCGAGGTGACCAGAACTCCACACAATATTCAAGATGAGGTCTTATTAATGCATTGTACAGTTTTAACATTACTTCCCTTGATTTAAATTCAACATTTTTCACAATGTATCCGAGCATCTTGTTGGCTTTATAGCTTCCCCACATTGTCTAGATGAAGACATTTCTGAGTCAACAAAAACTCCTAGGTCTTTTTCATAGATTCCTTCTCCAATTTTAGTATCTCCCATATGATATTTATAATGTACATTTTTATTTCCTGCGTGCAGTACTTTACACTTTTCTCTATTAAATGCCATTTGCCATGTGTCTGCCCAGTTCTGAATCTTGTCCAGATCATTTTGAATGACCTTTGCTGCTGCAACAGTGTCTGCCACTACTCCTATTTTTGTGTCGTCTGCAAATTTGACAAGTTTGCTTACTATACCAGAATCTAAATCATTAATGTAGATTAGGAATAGCAGAGGACCTAATACTGATCCCTGTGGTACACCGTTGGTTACCACACTCCATTCTGAGGTTTCTCCTCTAATGAGTACTTTCTGTTTTCTACATGTTAACCACACCCTAATCCATGTACATGTGTTTCCTTGAATCCCTACTGCGTTCAGTTTGAGAATTAATCTTTTGTGCGGAACTTTGTCAAAAGCTTTCAGGAAATATAAATAAACCATGTCAAGGGTTTGCAATTATCCATTATTGATGTTGCATCCTCAAAAAAATCATTTTGGATCTTATTATAGTTATCTTATTATAGATTCCATAAGTTTGCATATAATAGAAGTAAGGCTTATTGGTCTGTAGTTACCTGGTTCAGTTTTGTTTCCCTTTTTGTGGATCAGTATTACGTTTGCAATTTTCCAGTCTGTCGGTACCACCCCTTATCAAGAGACTGCTGCATGATCTTGGTTAGCAGTTTGTAAATAACTTCTTTCATTTCTTTGAGTACTACTGGGAGGATCTCATCCGGCCCAGGGGATTTGTTTATTTTAAGAGCTCCTAGTCCCTTTAACACTTCTGCCTCAGTTATGCTAAAGTTATTTAAAACTGGATAGGAACTGGATGATATGTGGGGCATGTTGTTTGTATCCTCCTTTGTAAAAAACTTGTGAAAAGTAATCATTAAATATATTTGCTATTTTTTTCTTCATCTACGATTTTGCCATTTTTATCTCTTAGACATTTAACCTCCTCTTTGAATGTTCTCTTGCTGTTGTAATATTGGAAAAAATTTTGGAATTGGTTTTAGCCCTCTTAGCAATGTTCATTTCTATTTCTCTCTTGGCCTTTCTAACTTCCTTTTTGACTTGCGTTTGCAGTTCTGTGTACTCTTTCTGTGTACTTTCTTTTAGGTCCCTTTTTAACGCTCTGTAAAGTGCCTTTTTCGCTGAATTTTTTTTTTAATTGATCTATTAAACCATTTTGGCAATTTAGTTTTACATTTAGATTTGTCTACTTTAGGGATGTAATTGTTTTGTGCATCTAGTACTACATTTTTGAAGAACATCCTTTTTCTATGGATGTTTTCTCTATTTTACTCCAATCTACTTCTGTTTGTCTTTGTTTTATACCTTTATAGTTTGCTTTTCTAAAATTGTAAACCTTAGCTTTAGTCATTACTTTTGGGGTTTTAAAAAACACTTCAAATGATACCATGTTGTGGTCTGAGTTTGCCAGTGGTTCTATGACCTCTGTTTTAGTTATTCTGTCTTCGTTATTTGAAAAGACTAAATCAAGGCATGCCTCCCCTCTAGTCGGTGCCTTGACAAATTGTGTTAGGAAGCAGTCATTTGTCATTTCCACCATTTCAATTTCATTCGTCATGCTCCCCACTGGGTTTTCCCATTTTATATGGGGGAAGTTGAAATCCCCCATTAGTATTGCTTCTCCTTTGCTACATTAATTTCTAAAGTCATTGTATAACAGATTATTTTGCTCACCATCTGAATCTGGCGGTTTATAGCATGGTCCTATTATTATGCCCTTTGAATTTGTGTCCGTTATTCTGACCCATATTGATTCGGCTTTGTTTTCTTTGTCCGGGTTTAACCCCTGGGCTTTAAGACTGTTTCTTATGTATAGCGCTATCCCTCCACCTATTCTGTCCTGCCTATCCTTCTTATACAGTGTATACCCACTGATATTATATTCGTCCTCATCACTCCCAGACAACCAAGTTTCTGTAACACCTATCACATTATAGTTACTTGTTATTGCAGTAGCTTCAAGTTCTAAAATTTTGTTTCTGATACTTCTAGCATTTAGATGAATACATTTAATGGTTGTCTTACCTGAGTTGTTGTTCTTGTTTTGATGCGGTCTCCCTTCTGTTATTTTATTGATTTCTCCCCTCTTCCTTTCTAGTTTAAATGCTTCTGAACCTGCTCGAGGATCTTTTCTCCAAGTAGATTGGTTCCCTTTTTATTTCAGTGCTGTCTGTCCCATCTATACAGATAGTCCTCATTGTAGAATGTGGTCCAATGATAGGTGAAGCCTTCTCGTGTGCACTACGTCTTCAGCCAACTGACCATATGGTCTTTTGCAAGGTGCCGGTAGTATACCAGAAAATACCACAGTTTTGTTTTTCTCTTTTAATTTCCTTCCTAGCTCTCTGAATTTGATTTGCAGGGATTTTGGTCTGTCTCTTCCAGTGCTGTTTGTACCAATGTGGACGACTACTACCGGGTTGTCTCCTGTTCGTTCTAGGAGCCTGTCCACGTTCTCAGTGATGTGCTTGACCGAGGCTCCCGGAATGCAGCACACTGTTGTAGTAAGGGGGTCCAAACTGCAAATTGAACTTGCTGTGTTTCTCAATATGGAGTCCCCAACAATCATGACCTCCCATCTTTTTGCTGTCTGGTCACCACTGTTAATAGGGTCCTGGATGTTGTTCCTTTCATTCTCTTGTTGTTGGTTCTGCTCACAAAATTTTGAAGTGACTCAAATCTGTTGGTTGTTTTGATTTCTGGTGTTTGTGTTTGACGAAGTTTCTTTTTTTCCCTGCTTCTGCCTACCTGAACCCAGCTGTTCTCACCTTCTATCTCCCTGGTGGCTTTCAGTCTGTTAGGGGTGGTGCAGACTTCCATGAATTGTGGGTGTGCCAGCTCCTTAAGATCCTGTTGCTGTCTTATTTCTTCCAGCTTCATTTCTAGCATACTTACTAGTTTATGCAAGTCCTGGATCGCGCGACACTTTACGCACACTTGATTTAGCTCCGCTGGGTTTTTTCTGATTTCCCACAACATTCATGTGTCGCAGATTACTGGCTTGAAGACCATGTTTTTTTTTTTTTTTTTAAGTTTAGTTTCTTCTGCAGCCGTCAACCTGCTTTCAAACTGCTTTTAAACTGCTCTGCACTTTTCCACGCCTGTATTTCTCCCACGCTGTCGCTTCCATTCGTTGTCGCTGGGAAGACTGCCTCATTTAGCTGCATTGTTCTGCTGTGCTGTTGGCTCCTCCCCTCGCCTGTGTCTCAGAATTTGAATCAGCTGCTCCGAGTTTCAGCTTGTTTGTTATCAAAAAAACACAAGCGGCTGACTTTGAGCTGCAGTGTTTCCCCAATGTCCTGTGTTTTCTGATTAAAGCAATTAAAGGTGTAATTTCTCCTTACTGCTTCTAAACTGCTCTGCACTTTTCCATGCTTGTACTTCTCCTATGCTGTCGCTTCTACTCGCTGTCACTGGGAAGACTGCCTCGTTTATAGCTGCGTTGTTCTGCTGTGCTGTTGGCTCCTCCCCTCGCCCGTGTCTCAGAACGGCGCTGAATTTGAATCAGCTGCTCCGAGTTTCAGCTTGTTTGTTATCAGAAAAACACACGCGGCTGTTTGACTTTGAGCTGCAGTGTTTCCCCAATGTCCTGTGTTTTCTGATTAAAGCAATTAAAGATGTAATTTTTCCTTACTGCTTCTAAACTACCCTGCACTTTTCCACGCCTGTACTTCTCCCACGCTGTCGCTTCCACTCGCTGTCACTTGATTCCCGAGCAGAGAATCCTCCATGCTGTTTTCTCTTTATTTATTATAGTCTCTCCACCTCTTTCTCTTCTGTAGCAGGCCGCCACATTCAGTTTCTCTCTCCCTCTTGCCAACTCTCAGCTCATTCCCCTCTCACTCATCATCCACTCACCGTGCCCAACCCCCCACCATGTGCTCCCCATAGTAATTTTATGCCACAGCTTTTTCTGTTCCCCTCACCAACAACAAAACAGACTGGCGGGTTCCAAAATAATAACAAAAAACATTATTTTAGATTAACTATTTACAATGGGTTTAATGAATGATAATTTTGCATGGTTAACCCTTTAATTTCCATGGCTACTAGAAAATCAAGAATTAACTAAACTCCATTTGCTTAAACATCGCACTAACAGAATAACTATCAAACTTATATTGTGTGTTTACAAGTAACTGAACTGAAGCCATGCTTTTGATACCGTCACAATATGTAATGTGCATCATGAATCTTAGGATAATTAAGCCAGAATCGCTAGTTCTTATTGAGGTATTGTGTTTATTATGGTTAATAATTTCATTGAGCTATAATGGGTATTTTAATGGTAATTGGCGAGGACACAGCTGTGACATAATCCTAGATATACAAGGTAAATATGCACAACAATTAATAGGGAGGAGTCTTTTCAGCAATATGTTGACACCCAGTTCCAGAGGGTCGAGAGATTCACGGAATCCTCTGTTGCTCAGCTGGAGCGGAGTAGTGGATTGTTTTAATTGTTGGAATAAGTATTGGGACAAAGAATTTAAGAAGCTAGAGAGATGAGCCAGTAGTGTCAGCAATATCATCGTTCCATCATACATAAGAACATAAGAACATAAGAAAGTTTACAAACGAGAGGAGGCCATTCGGCCCATCTTGCTCGTTTGGTTGTTAGTAGCTTATTGATCCCAAAATCTCATCAAGCAGCTTCTTGAAGGATCCCAGGGTGTCAGCTTCAACAACATTACTGGGGAGTTGATTCCAGACCCTCACAATTCTCTGTGTAAAACAGTGTCTCCTATTTTCTGTTCTGAATGCCCCTTTTTCTAAACTCCATTTGTGACCCCTGGTCCTTGTTTCTTTTTTCAGACTGAAAAAGTCCCTTGGGTCGACACTGTCAATACCTTTTAGAATTTTGAATGCTTGAATTAGGTCGCCACGTAGTCTTCTTTGTTCAAGACTGAACAGATTCAATTATTTTAGCCTGTCTGCATATGACATGCCTTTTAAGCCCGGAATAATTCTGGTCGCTCTTCTTTGCACTCTTTCTAGAGCAGCAATATCTTTTTTATAGCGAGGTGACCAGAACTGCACACAATATTCAAGATGAGGTCTTACAAGTGCATTGTACAGTTTTAACATTACTTCCCTTGATTTAAATTCAACACTTTTCACAATGTATCCGAGCATCTTGTTAGCCTTTTTTATAGCTTCCCCACATTGCCTAGATGAAGACATTTCTGAGTCAACAAAAACTCCTAGGTCTTTTTCATAGATTCCTTCTCCAATTTCAATATCTCCCATATGATATTTATAATGTACATTTTTATTTCCTGCGTGCAGTACCTTACACTTTTCTCTATTAAATGTCATTTGCCATGTGTCTGCCCAGTTTTTAATCTTGTCTAGATCATTTTGAATGACCTTTGCTGCTGCAACAGTGTTTGCCATTCCTCCTACTTTTGTACATCTAGGTCCCATCCAGCTGATTGCAGGACAGAGGTGCCAGAGGTCACTTCTAGAGGGACCCATGACCCTAAACTTCCAATATGAATTATTTTACTGAGTTTGGAGGTGATGAGAGTGGTGATGCAGTGGGATACATTGATTTGTGTGAAGAGTTTTTAGCTTTGCTACCATTAAAAGACATTGAAATTATGACAACATTGTCCTCATTGTTAAAGGGGTCTGCTAAAATTTGTTGGATGGCTGAGAGACAAGGAATATGTTCATTGTGTCATTTTAAAAATTAATTCTTGAAAGCCTTTCTCCCAGCAGATTTTCTCTCTACCATGGAGGATAGGCTACATGACAGAGTACAGACACCTGGAGAAAGTTTTAGAGATTTCGCATATGATTATCGCGCACTGTGCTTAAGGTGAAAGCCGGACATAATGGAAACAAAGATTGTCCGACGAATACTGAATAACAGCTGGCCAGTGGACTCCGTGGCACAGTGAGTTCTGTGACTGATCTGGTTCGAGTAGGCACCATGATCGAAAGGGACTGGAGTGAGCAGAAACAGTAAAACAATAAAAGGTAAACAATAAAACTTCCACAGATAACACCGGAAAGAAAGGAACCAAAGATGCCTCAAGAAAACCAGCAGGGGTGAGTGTGATACAAAATATCCGAAGATCCATCCCAGATAACCACAGTCTCTCAGGATTGACCCTTGAAGTTTGGGGTAAGAAGCACACACATTTCTGCTTTACTGGACACAGGTTATTCATTTACTTTCACGGGGCGTGAGCTGGGGGTGTAAAGATAGGGCAGAAGAAGCAGAAGGGAGCGGTTAGTAGGAGAGAGTGCTGGCTAGAAAGGACCGGACGTAGGATAGAAGAGTGGGAGAGGCCCACTCTAGTAGCAGACCAGCGAAGCTGGACATGGAAGCTAGGATAGAAGGTGGTCACTGACTGAGGGTGACGATGCCGACACATCCCAGGGGCAGAGGACCCAGCAACTGAAACCAGATAGAAAGATGGTCACTGACTGAGGGCGGCAATGCCGACACAACCCAGGGCCAAAGGACCCAGCAAACGAAAACACATAGGGTTATGATTCGAGGAGCAGGAAGACGGTCCCGATAGACCGGGACACGAAAGGAGATAGAGAGAGAGAGGTACCCAGTGTCTGAGACTTCTGTAAAGGTGCGCTTGTTAGACCCCCAATTGGCCGAGACTTCTGCTGCCTGGGACCTGAAATAACAACAAGGCATAAAGGTTAGGGACTCGAGCACAGAGTAGCCACACCCTGAATTGAGGCAGAGTATAGAACAGAGCCTCGAGTGAGGTAAGGTAAGCGCAGGAGCTGCGAAAGGACAGAGTGTGGCCGGGTGTCCGCTCTAACTCACATGGTGAGAGCCCCCCTGAAGGTAAAGAGAGGCTGATTGCCCCGCAAAGGATGGACCCCCGGCTCCTCACGAAATCTCCCACACCATGAGATGAACAAAAGACAGCACATTCCAGCGCATAACATAAACAAGAGACCAGAAGGACAAACGGGACAAACAGGAATTAACAGGGATGGGTGGACCTGCTGCTCAGTGGAGAGGAGGCCTGCTCTGGAGGTGAGGGAGGAGAGGAGGGAGGCCTGCTCTAGATTTTTAGAGAGCATCAACTATATCAGGGAGGAGGAGGAGGAAGGCCTGCTCTGGAGGCGAGGGTGGAGAGGAGGAGGTCTGCTCAGAGGTGAAGGTGGAGTTGAGTGATGATAGGAGTGAGAGTAATCAATGAACAGGGGGTCTGATGGGGGGGGGGGTCTTGTTGGGGAGATTCTTTGAAAAAGGTGATAGGAGACTTGATACTTGATGGGTGAATGGACCGACTGCGCTGAAATTGATCCGTCTTGGAGGTATGCAGCCAAATGATGGAGTAAGCATCGAAGGCGGCCGGGAGGCAGCTGATCTCCATAGGTACATCCTTGTAGGGGGAGAAGCGGCTTTTCCGAAGAGTGGAAATTAGCAAATGGAGAATATACCTTGATATAGACAGAAAGGAAGGATGCAAGGGGAAAGCTCTTAAGAATCCCACAGAGGGTCAGGGAGATGGAGACTGGAGGGAGATGGAGAGAATCCCTAGCATGGATGATGAGAACCAGGATCCGGTTTTGATTGAAGGGCTATGATTATTCGATTCTGGGCGCAGAAGGTTCTTAACACTGAGCAGGCTGTAGAACAGGAGCTCTTGAACATAAGAGCTCTTGAGACAGAAAAAAAGCTGAAACAGAGGGCTGAGGTGACAGCTGGACTGAACAAACATATGAATCATCTACTGAGGGAGTTTGGTGCTTTTACGTCCCATATTCTAGAAACGAGGGTAGAGAAATTAGATGCTGCCATTCTATGTGTTAGTTAATATGGGATCGATAAGTGGTTTGCTACTATCATGTCTGCTTGAAATGGAAAAGGTAAACTCACACTCAGAGATTTGGGTTTCTCAAATCCAGTTATTCTCTTAATAGTGGAACTTATTAATTCATAATCAAGACAGATTTCCAGTCTTGTACCACGACTCTCACCAAGTATTAATGCTGTAACTTTTGAGAGGATGAGAGGAGATATGATGAATTGCTGAGGAAGTGCCCCGTATTTTGATTAGATGGGGATTAGCGTTAGCCTTGATTGTGGGAATGCTGCCATGATCTGCGTATTGGAGGAAAGATGGAGCATTGGAGACTCTGGAGAAGCGCAGTTGCAGATTTAAACTTTTGTGTGCTGCAGTAATGAGCAGATCTGAAGAGGGAGCAGTAATCTGCTGTAATAAGGAGCAATTAACAGTAGAGAGCAGGATCTGCTGAATGGAGCAGAGGTCTGAGAAAGAAAACAATGGAGTGCTGTCAGTAGTGTGCAGAGGCCCAGTTGTAGAGAGCAGAGATCTGCTGAAGTAGAGATCTGCAATAGTGAACGGAGGACTACCATCAGATGAGTACGGTGGTCTGCTGCAGAGTGTAGGGATCTGCTGAATGCGATAGATATTTGTCTTTCAGTGTTAAGGCAGATTTAGATGGAGCCAGAGATGGGGCTGCTTTTGGGAGAGAGGAAGAATGCAGAGATCTGAGACTGCTGCAGAACCCGAGAGGATGAAGAATGTGTTGCTCCGGGGCGTCTGCAAAGCCTATTGATTGGTCGGGAGCAGTTTATGAGAGTATTGTCTTTTGGGGGTAGGAGGACATTGACTGAAATGTTGATAATCGTAGGACATGGTTCCGTGACTGACTGGCGGCTTGCGTTTGATGAAATGATGACTTTGAAAGTTGAATAAGGTGCCTTGATGAAGCTGGTCAGATTGGAGGAGCAGCGCCAGATGAGGAAACACGAATCTGGGAACAGGAATAAGTCACAGGAATGGACGCCTCATGCAGAGATGCTGGACGTTACTGTGTTGGTAGATTCTGATCATCTCAAAAAGCAGCTGAGTGTGTTGCTTCGTGATCAGGTCCTTGAAGAGGGGAAGAGTTGAAATTGAAGAATTTCAGTTGATATAGGTAGGCAAAAGGTTGAGGATAAGGGGGAATTCCTGAGAATCGCTCGGAATGACAGCAAACTGCAGGAATGTATAGAAAAACTGGAGTGTGTGCGAACGTCACAGTGATAGCGAACCAGCTTAAAGACTATATAGAATTTGTGGTGTTATACTGCCATCTAGAGGTTATGATTGGAATTAACCATTGGCTCTCGTGAAGCCGGGTAGAATATATTTGGTTATTGTGATTGGAATCCTTGTCAGTGTAGAACAACAATTGCGTATTCTTTTAGATTTGAATATATTCGTTACATGTTTTAAGACAGTTAGTCATGTATATGAATAGGTTAACGCAGTATTTAGATGTCACAATTTGGCGAGCCCTCATAGTTTGTGAAAGCGCAACAACAGCAAGCCTGAGAGTTTGCTACAAAAACAAAACACTAGACAGCGAAGGTGCAAGTGATCAGGGCTTTATAGAGAATAGGTACTAATTGACAGGAAATTAGAAGCCCCCAGCTGCACGCCCCCCAAACTTCACTGCTAACATTTAATGAAAAGCCAACTATGGCGACAAATTTAGAAGCCAAGTGACGTGCTGCAGCCATGTGGGGATCAAGTCTTTGTGGCGAAATCTGGACGGTCGACACTTACGTCATGTCAGACCAACACTTGGCATTTCCCTTGATTCTGGGTTTGGATTTTTTAATATATGCATCCACTACTGTGATTGACCTATGTAACAAACAGTATGGAGTAAAAGAACAAAAGGGATATACATATTATCTATTCTTACCCAAGATGTGAAAGTGAGTGAAAATTGTCATGGAAGGTATGAAATATGCCCCACATACATCTTTACTTGGCTGTCTCTAAGAAGCCTACTGCACCTACATGTCTTGCCCAGGGTAGAGAGGAGCATACCCCGACTGATTCATATGATGGGATTCAGCGACAGGATCTGCGGAAACCCATGAAAAAATGGCCTGCCGTGTGCACCTTTCAACTAGGCATGACTACTGTTTGTACTCACACCATCTATACCACAGATGAGATGCCAGTGTGGTGTAGTGCCTGCAGAGTGCCCCCCCCACCCCCCCAGAAAAAATCATTGATTAAAGAACATCTTCATCAGATGAAGGAGGATGGCATGATTGAGCCATCTTTGTCAGATTGGTCTGCTCCAGTGGTTTTGATTGAGAAACATGATGGATCCTACTGCTTCTGTGTACTGAGTACTGATGGATGAACAACAAAACCCAATTTGACGCCTACCCAATGCTCCAAATCCATGCCCTCTTAGAGTCACTGGATGGAGCAGCTGTGTTTAGCTCATTATATCTATGCTCAGGATAATGGCAAGTTGCCATGGATCCCGACTCAAAGAAGAAAACTGCCTTTGCTACTCCATTTGGATTGTTTCAGTTCGAAGTGATGCCCTTTGGACTTAAGAACACTGCCTCTATCTTCCAACGTTTCATGGAACATGTGCTAGGAGAGTTGAGAGGATGCTGTTGTTTGGTCTACATAAATGATATCATCCTCTATTCTCCTTTTGACTTCAGCAAAAGACGGTTTGGCATGGATGCAAGCTTAAAAAATTAACACATTTTAACAACTGCGCAGTGGCGCAGCAGGCTAAGGTCATGTGCTCTTCAAGGATGTCACGTTGCAAGTTTAAACCAGGGTAATTTTATTTATTTATTTTTTTTCTGCGATATGTGCTGTTTTAAAACACAAATAAATGGTTTAATATAAATAGTGTGGATATCAATCTGCTTGCTTCCCTGGTTTATTTTGATGTTGACCAACATGTTGAATCACATGATTAGTAGATGTCCAGTTATTTAGCTTTTCTGTTTGAAATGTCTCTACACACTCTTAAAAATGTAAACGGAAGAAGAATAACAATTTTACCTTAGTTTGACAACTTATATCTCATTGTGTATAAGGTATTTAAGGTTTGTTTTTCACATTTGATGTAAGAAAGCTTCAGACTTTTGTTGCTGGTACAGATGGTAATTCTTAGTGATTTAGTTTTGCTGGTGCAACATGGTGAAAATAGTTAAACTCTTGGAGCTGTATAAAGACTCATGGTAGTTGTCACTATATAGAATTTGCAACAAATTGTTGAGCATTTGTCCAAGTTACGTCATGTCTCTGCTTATGGAAATGAAAGACGACACAATTCTCTTATATGGGAAATTGGTCCGAGGCTTCTTTGGAAAAGAACCTGTCTTTCCAAGTCTTAATCCAGGCTGGTGTTCAACATTGACTGCCTTCTGGGGGTAATGCCAGTATTTGCTTTGCCTTAACTCCCTACTTCATATAACTGCCATAAATTAGGCATACAAACTCAAGGACAGCATACTTTTTATGTGCATTAAATGCATAATAAAACCAGTGGTGCATGAAACGCTATTCAAATCTGAATAAATACATTTGAGTATGCTTTCATAAACTATCCATGGATTCCTTAGATTTGTTTTTTAACTTGTTTTTAGATATGGTTTAATTATTTAAGGGCAATTGCTACAATGTTTTCAAACAAATCAAAATTAGTATAAACCCTTAGAAAAGTGTCCTATAGTAAAAGCAGTGAAAGCATTGTAAAGAATAGCAAGGATGATATATAAAAAACATGGCAATCCATGGTAAACTGTGGTACATGCATTGTGACAATGACTTCCTATGAATCCTCACATTCTCATTGTAACAAGGGCTTCCTAATAATCCTCACATTATTACTGTTACAAGGACTTCCTAAGAATCCTCACATTCTCATTGTAACAAGGAATTCCTAAGAATCCTCACATTCTCATTGTACACAAATGTAATTTAACACCTGCCACAAATGTAATAACCACCTGTTCACATATATAATGTCTCCCACAAATGTTGCATTAATGATAATGTCTATGGTGTGTCTGCGAGTCTATGGTGAGGAGGATTCTGTCACTGTTCAAGTTATTAAACCATGCTCTCTCTGAACAGCACCTAGCGGTATATTCAAGTCTCTTTAAAGAGGATGCAGCCTCACATTCCATGCTTTGGTTTTTACTCTTTTTATGATATTTGCACTCATTCTTAGTGGCCTATATTGAAATGTCTCAATTTCTCAAATAAATATTAGTAAACAAAGGCTTTGATTGGAAAAGTTAAAGCAGTGACTATGAGTGACTAGCAGTTGCTCTTCAGTTCTAGTTTCCTGACATAGATATATATAACACAGGCTAGATCAGCCAACTAGTCTTTATAGAAGTAAGACAAAGCTCAATCTAGCGATCTGCCACTTCGGGTACATTTGAGTTCTACTGTTTTGCTGGGCAGTGCACAGCTAACATTACACATGTCGATGGCAGAATTCTCTGCCTATGGTTGAGGACGTGAAACTTTTACTGTGCATGATTATCAAGCTGGTAATGGCTACTGTGTTGTTGCTGTTATTTAAAAGCTATTCCTGGTGTATGTGAATCAGCATGAATTAGGCAGTTAGACACTTATTATTAGGCTGTCTAGAAACTTAGTGCCATGTTTTCAAGACTGAGACAAGCATCAACTGTAAGCTAGAAAATGTTTCATATGCAGGAAGGGTTAATGGTTGTCCAGAATATAGCTTTGCCCGTCCTCAGTCACAAGATGGCACTTCCCTCCAGTTCTTTCATTGGATATTCAATAATCAATCAATTTTTATTTTATATAGCACCTTTCATAGTGGGCCACCATCACAAAGCGCTTTACAAGATGCAGTAACAACAAGAAAATCCACAATACTTTATACACACAGGAATACATAATACATGATATACAGTAAAAAAAAAAATTAAAAAAAGCATAATACATGATATAGTAGCATAATAAGGGAATCTGGAACCAACTCCTCAGTAATGTTGTTGAAGCTGATACCCTGAGATCCTTCAAGATGCTGCTTGATGAGATTCTGGGATCAATAAGCTATTAACAACCAAATGCGCAAGACTGGCCGAATGGCCTCCTCCCATTTGTAAACTTTCTTATGTTCTTATGTTCTAAGACATTAAATAGTAGCAGGAACACAGCAGCTAATAGCAGATATCGGGCTTACAGAGCATGGAAAGCAAGCGAGAACAAGTGGGTCTTGAGAGTTGATTTAAAGCGAGTGACCGTGGGAGCATCACACACCAAAGCTGGGAGAGAGTTCCAGAGAGTTGGAGCCATGAAGCTAAACAAGCCTTCTCCAATTTTGGTACACTTTTTCTTGGGAATAACAAGCAGGCCAGAGTTGAAGGATCTCAGCTTTCAGGCAGAGACATAGCGGGTCAGCAGGTTGAGGAGGTACTCGGGACCTGTGTAATGAAGGGCATTGTAGGTGAGCAGGAGAGTTTTGAAAGTACTCCTTAACCTTACAGATAGCCAGTGCAGCTGGGCAAGATGAGGGGTGAAGTGTCCACGTTTTTTACATCTGGTAAGGATCCTGGCATTCTGGACTAGATGTAGTTGGTTTATGGTGCATGCCAGGAGATCACCATAAAGAGAGTTGCAGTAGTCGAGTCGAGAGGAAACAAATACATGACAAAGTATATCCGCATCCATGAGGGAAAGATAGGGACTGATGGAGATGTTTAGAAGATGGTAGAAGGAATATTTAACCGCAGAGGAGATGTGGGCATCAAAGGAGTGGTTGCTGTAAGTTGCATACTGTGTGGGAAGGCAACAGCAGACAGTTTCAAAGGTTCATGGCAGCTATAAGAGATTGTTAAGTTGAGTTTTAGATCCTACTAGAAGGAGTTCAGGTTTGTTAGTGTTCAGCTGAAGAAAATTGGCAGACATCCAGGCCTCGATGTCTTGAAAGCTAGCCGAGAGCCGAACCATGACAGAGGGGCTTCCAGGGTCGAGTTTTAAGTAGAGCTGGTCTGTGACACCTCTAGAGATTGACCTCCTGTACTGGACAACATGTTTCCTGAGTCATTGGTGTGAAGTGTGGCTAGTTCACTCACTGGACACCAGTACAGGGTAATGACAGTCCTTTTATAATTCCAAGGCATCAGGTCTTTAACAGAGGAAAGAAATTGCAAGGGAGTCACGCACGAGAAGAGGCACTTTGCATCTTTGTAATAATAATACATAGAGACTCCCATGCACTGTTATTATAGATGTTAGTTTCGGTTTCTGTTTATTTTATTTTATTTGTTTATTTTTTAGCAGACGCCCTTATCCAGGGCAATTTACAGTTATTACAAAATACCACAATACAAAGTATCACCTTACAGAATATTACATTATAGTTAAGAGCAGTTGTAAAGTACAATAAAATCAGTAGAAAATAAGATCAAATTCAAATAAGAGCAAAGTAAAGAATACAGTAAATAATTACATTTAAGAGCAAGTTCCACTTCTAGCCAGTCAGATTGCAAAAAACATGAAGGTTTATCAACCCTTCAAAAGTTAAATATGTAAATGACATTAACACATGTCAATAACACAGTACAGAAGAATGACTGTATTTGACCCATTACTTACTATTAGTATTGCCTGTGATAATGCTGCATAAGCGCAGATTTTGACTGAATCCAGGATTGATTGAAACTCACCCCAAATATCTACCTGACCTATCTGGTCTGAATCCCTATCGGTAGTGGATCACACAGCATTGCCTGTTACACAGAGCTGTAACAGCTCCCACCATGCAATTCTCAACAAGAATACCCAGATTCCTATCTTTGTACCAACACTATTACAAGATGATCCCAGCTTGCTGTAAACTCACAGGCCTGACTGTGTTCTAAAAGCGCCTTTTGTTGTATTTTTATTCTCAGGTGTTTTTTTTGTTTGTTTTTTTTTAATGAGAGAAAACAAAAGCTGACTCATAGTTAAGCAGCTGTTTGAATAGGCCACCAAACTAATCTACTATAAACATCTCAAGAGTTAAGAAAACAAATGATTGTTATTGCAGGCATGAAAAAAAAGAATAACAGTCTCCTCCAAAATAGTAGAATCCTGCAGATTCCAGGATTACAGTAAAACAAGCATATCTCTTTTCATGGTGTCTACTTCCATTAGTCCTCCAAGACTATAGTGGGTAGTGTCAAACAAAACCAATTAGAGCTGGACCCTCTTCGAGCTAAGCCTGATTATTAGGAGCCAATTTGGCTTTTCAGAGGTTTCCTTATTCCACATGCTGATTTTACACTAGCCTGCTGAATCCTGAGTTCCCCTGATGCAAGGACTTGATTGATTGCTTTGGGCTGAAGCCCAGATGCCAGCAGCGTGGAGATTTCCAGTGTGCTGATTACAGTGCATCATCCTGTGCCTTCTCACCCCCTTTATAACAGCAGCATCATTCCCACCCTAACCCTTATCACCCCCTTTATAACAGCAGCATCATTTACCACTCTGTGATTTCCCCCTGTGTGCTACTGAGCCCAACACTGGCTTATGCAGATATCTTACAGCTCAAATACTGTAGTTGGTGCAGCAGAATAAGGCAATCTTTCAAAGCAGACCCCTCACACTTGGAAAGGTCTGGGTTTCAATCTGCACCAGGGTTTCATGTCCACTTGCAATTCAGCTTTGAAATCCTCACCTGGGAGATCCTGCAGGACCTCAAAAGAATGAAGTTCTCTTTGCAAGGCAGCACTGATTAATGTACTCACCACTAACAGGGGTTAAAACTGCTGTGAAAATAGCGGTGCCATAATTAACATTTTATTTATGTCAATTACAAATCAACCTTGTGAATCTGAAAATGATCTACAACCTTATACTGGGGTTTTCAGCACAGATCAGATTGCCATTGTGTGAAAGAGATCGAATGACGCTTGGTGTTAGATCTCCCTCCTGACCTGAGCGGGTACTAGATAAAGGGAGCAGAGTACCCTGGACTAAAAGGCATGATACTTTATTCCCATGGTGTAGCAGGGGGAGATCTGTGCTGACTCTGCTGGCGTGTTCACAGTGCTGCAGGAAGAGGGCGGCAGTCGTCCAACAACCGCCTGTGAGTCATGGCAGTGACACGGGGAGGTGGGAAAGTGGGTATGTGGACTTTCCCCTTCTCTGAATGGCTGAGAGGCGAGTCTTGGGGGAGATTGTTAGCCCTATAAATTAATGCTCTGTTGTTTCCTCAGGTCTGCCCATGACCCGCCGAGAGTTCGGAAGCTATGGTCCAGGACCGAGAATCAGCTGGGAGAAAAAAAAAGAAACAGAGTTTCACAGCGAGACAGTGAGAGCGGGGAACCCTTGGGCAGACCCCGGAGTATTGTAACGGAGCAGGCTAGTTAGCCGGCAGTGTAGGTTGGTGATCCAGGTCGCTCGGGTAGTAGACGACTGGGATATAGCTGTCAAGTGCAGCACCTTTTCTTTGTAGTTTTGTTACTGTTTTATTTTCCCTGTTTCTTTGTGCCTTCTGTTTTGAATTATTGTTTCGAAGCACCTGCAAGTGCGCTGGTATTGTGTACCATCGCTTGGTATTCCCATGGTTCTGTTTACCATCGTTGGTAAGCAGACCACAGACCAACAGCGCCCTCTGCGGGCTAAAAGAAAAAGAGCACCCCAAAATAAAACTGGGAACTTGTGCGGTGTTGCCAAATCCACCTGTCTGTCTCCTGTGTCAGTGAATTACCCACCACCCTTCCACACATGGGTAGGTGGAAGTCAGCCGGCTAGAAAAGGGACCGAGTTACGGTACTCAAACTCAATCACCCGAACGGGAAACGACGTCGTATACGTGGATTGGAGAAGTAGATGTGCTCGTTAACCAAGGGGTAATGAGCATTGGTATAAAATAGAGGCGTAGCAAAGTAATCTCTTCCTTTGTAAATGGTTAGAAAAACAACCTAAAAAGGAGTTCCTGCATTTAAAAGAAACTGTGAGTGTTCTGTTAGTTGGTCTTGTAAACGTTGTTTGTTTGTTTCGTTTGTTTTCAAGACTACTAGCACGATCCGGAGCTGCAGCCCCAGGCCAACTTTAACCCGGACAGCAGCACTTTCCACTAGGATCTGTCATTTCACCACAAGCACTTAATTCACGCACCGTAGGAACTGTGTCTGTGTCTTTGTCTTTCGTGTGTGGGTGATAAAACTGGACTTTTGGTTGTGGGTCAAACCTGTTGGATTATACAAACTTAAGTTATACACGCCGCTGTATCGCTTCCATCATTTATTATTTACAGGTATTCGCCATTAGGCTCTGGACATTGTAAACCATTTCAGTAAACACCCTTGCACCTGTTTGTAATTGTCTGTGTGATTTGTACTTGCACTGCACTCACCTGAATATGTTATTGTAAAATGGGTACTGTGGCAGAGCAAAGCTCTGCCCTTTTTAAATTGGCAGGGATGGGGTTAATTTCCCCTGCCTGCCTCAGTTTATTATGTTCAGGTGGCTGGGGTTGATTAGTTGATTAGGTTAATTAACGATCAATCAGCGCCTAGCCACCTGACATAAAAGGAGGCCTCTGCTTCTCATTTGGGAGGAGGGAGCTGAGGAAGCAGGTTGGTGTTTGTGGTGTTTGTGGTGTTTGTGGTGTTTGTGGTGTTTGTGGTGTTTGTGGTGTTTGTGGTGTTTGTGGTGTTTGTGGTGTTTGTGGTGTTTGTGGTGTTTGTGGTGTTTGTGGTGTTTGTATCCAGTGAAGGCATTGCCCAGCCTGGAAACCTTTATTTTTGTAAGTTTGTTTTTTGTACTGTTTTTTTTTGTGTTTAAATCCCTTTATTTTGCCCTTGTGCACTTTTATTTTGTGTTATTTATAATTAAAGTTATTTTTTTGAACTTCAGACTGTCTCTGGGCCTCTATCCACTCGCCAGCCTGCCACAGGTACGTATTTGTACTTCCACTTAAAAAATACATTTAAAGTAGTGGCATACAAATATAAAACCAAAACTGTGATGTATTTATTTAATCTGTGCCAGGTGTCAAAGCACCCAGTTAGCACTAGTCTTGGACTGCCTTAACCAGTTGTATATATTAATATCGGTTTCTAAATATAAAGGGGCCAGATTTCCAAAGTTCAGAACCTGGACATAGATAAAAAAAAAAAAAAAAAAAAAAAAATAGGGTGTCGTCTGGGGTTGCTGGTGGTCCCGCTTCGCCTGGGGTTGCTGGCGGTCCCGCTTCGCCTGGGGCCGCAGCCACTCCTGCATTGCAGCAGGATATCGTGTGGCCGGAGCCCCAAAAAGGGAAGCTGCCAGCAACTAAAGGGGTGGAGGTCAGAACAGCTCCCCCCGCCGCACTTTCGCTGCCGGAGATAATGTGGCCAGAGCCTCATAGGAAGGAGCTGACCATCTCCCAAGTTAATTGTTTAATTGTTGCTAATAGGGAGATGGTCACCTGCATATATGCCTGCAGCTCTCTGCACTCTGGGTGGGTGTTCGAGGAGGAACGTGTTTGAGAGAGAGACTGGAGAAAAAGAAAAGTTAAATCGAAACTGAAAGTCTAGAAACAGTGAAGGCAACTGCCCAGCCTGACCTAGGGTCAGTTTTGTTTTTTTGTGTTTGAGATTTCTGTTTTGTCTAAATTTTTATTTTCACTCTGTGAGCAGTGTGTTTTGTGTTGAAATATTTATTTTATTTTTGTTTAAATACAACAACAACCTCTGAGTCTGACTGCTGCACAACTACTACACTCTGTGGCCAGGTTACTCTATGTTATAACCTTATGTGTTGCTATAGGTTAGACTATGTTATAACTTTATGTCTTGCTACTTTATGTGTTGCTATTTTAGATGTACAGTCTATCGACTTAAAGCTCTGGTTGTGTTTTACAACATGAAACAGGAATTCTTTGTGTAGATCACTGTTAAGAATACATGCTTTACAGATATAAATAAATAAAATAAATAATCATATTCAAACAATTTAGAGTAATTGTAGAAGATGAGACAATGTAAATCATGGAGCCATATTTTAATATAATTGCCGATTGTCTGTGTAAATTATATAAGGAGTGCTATGTGGGGAGATTGCAAATCGAGTTTTTTAAAGGTTTTGGGAAAAATGTTGGGACACTGAGACAGTCAATGAGAAATGGGGACAGTCCAGCTCAAGCTGGGGATGTTTGGTAACCTGATCCTAATACCATTTTAATAATGCAAAGCCATACATTGTCATACCTTATCTTAAAAATCAGCTGATGCATGCAACTTTAATAATGTATATGCCCTTCCAATATATCATTTTAAATGCCAATAATCTCACAATGCATTTCTATTTTAATAATAATTTCTATTTTCAATTACATGTATTTTCTAATAATTTCTTCAAGCTGTTGATATGTTACCTTTCATTTAAAACATTGAATACATGATTGAATATGTATGTGGAAATTGGTAAAATAATCAGCAACACCTCTGTGTTTACTTGCTTATGAATAAAAATATCAAAACCATTATGATAAACAAGGAATTCAAACAATGGAGTATAGTGTATAAGACACAACATAATAAGCAATTTCTGAATTGCTTTCAATAGACCATGCCCAGATATTTTCTGACCATGATTGTTTCATGGCCTCTCGTTGTATGGCAATGACTGGTTGTGATTGCTTTAGGGTCTGATAATGAAAAAGGAAATGAGTTAAACATGGTTTGGCTGTGGTGCCATATACTGTAGCAAGCATGGTCTAGCAATGGCTAATCATGGAAATCAGTGTTGACCATGTTAATAGTCTGTGGTTTAACCATGGAATAAACATGGTGTAGCATAGTTTCAACATGATGCAATACAGGCAGGGGTATTCCAGACATTTGTGGTTATGTCTAGTTCGAGAAGCTTGCCAGTCAAACTCCCTCTTGCCAGGATGAAAGATCTGATATAATCCAGTGCCTGTTCCTCTCTCCAGAAAGGTCTACTTCTATCACAGACATGCCTGCATTCCAATAATCCAGTGCCTGCTCCTCTCTTCAGAAAGGTGTATTTCTATCATAGTCATGTCTGTATTCCATCTTGGTATTTCCACTTGATTTCTAAAGGAAACAATCAGTAAAAGTTACAATCGTATTTCCAAGGTCAGACAGAATAAAACAAAGTAATATACATTCCATCACCTCCCAATGACATAAGCAGACTGAAGGATAAAGTGCAATACTGCAATCAAAGGAACATGGCTCCGTCTAGTTTAAAAATATCTTGAAAGCTCATGGTAAAAAAACGAAATAATAAAAAGCACATCCAGTAAAAAGGCAAGGCCCTTCCTGGATTTGTGACTTGCTTCCTGAGCTGAGACAGTGCTGGTTCATTACACTCAGAACCACTTACCAGTATGTAGCTTGTTCTGCATAGACCACATTTCTTGTATGGCTTCCAAAGCAAAAATATGAATTGTTTAAAAAGAATGCTTGTGTCCCTATGTGGCAGGAATTGGCGCTGCGGTGACATCAGGCCAGAATGTTACAGGTAGATAACTGCAGTTCAAAGGACGCAGCGTGCACCATTTTTATTAAAGAAAAAATAAATAAAATATTTAAACAAAACAAACACTGCTCACAGAGCAAAACAAAAAGATGAACAAAAAAAATCACAAAAACAAAATAATAACTAAAACTAAGGTCAGGCTGGGCAACTGCCTTCATTGATCCTTATTATTTTAGATTTCTCTCTCCTCTCTCACTCTCGTTCTGCCTCTTGAACACCCATCTAGAGCAGGGAGAGCTTCAGGCTTAAAGACCGTGGCTGAGGAGTTTAACTATTTCATTATTATTCTATTACCCCCTCGGCCACAATCTGCACGACTTTATTAATTGTGTGACTGCTGGCTAGTTTAACAATGCACTAGCCGACAGCCACAAGGAACAAGGTTTTTAAAAACAAATACACGGCGTTCCGCCATCATGTATATACAAATACAATAAATAAATCATAATACAAACACAAAATAACATGACACAGGGGCGGAGGGGGAGACCCTGTTCTAAAAATAAACACAATACATTTAAACAGCAGGGTTTTCCTACCGCCCTGCTACATATCCCCCTCCTTGTGCGAAGCACACATGGCCCCAACGGCCACCTCGCCCCTCAGTCTCAAAGTCCCGGAAAAGGGTATGGAATAATCCTGGTCTCCTGACCTCCCCCCCTTCTTTGTATCCAGCAGCCCCCTTTTCTGAGGCGCTGGCCCCGGTGCTTCCTATGGTCCTGCAGGACTAGCAGCGGCCCAGGCAGCGCAAGCCAGACAACGGCCCAAGGCAAAGCAGAGCCCGCAGCAACCCCAGGCGAAGCAGAGGAGAGACAGGCAACCCCAGGCGATGCGGGACCCTCAGCACCCCCAGGTGAAGCGGGACCCTCGGCAACACCAGGCGAAACAGGACCCTCAGCAACCTTAAGGGATATAAGAGAGACACAGGCTGCCCCAGACGATGAGGAGTAACAGGCAGTCCCAGGTGATGCAGACTTCTGATATTCCAGTATTATCATTTAAAGTACATATTAATGTGTAAATCAACTCTAACTTCACCCTCAGCTTAGAAGAATTTATATGCTACTAGCCTGAACCATAATCAATTTTTCCAGACCCTCCTGGCTATTTCAAGGACATTACATTACATTTTAATTGCTATGCAATTACCCATTGATTGACATTACCCACTGAATGATTGGTACCCACTGATTAATGGTACTGTCACAAAGACGGCCAGAGTGGGGGATGTCAGACCAGAAACAGGAACAAGGAAATAAACGACAGCGAGAGGTGGAGTTTGGTGGAGCTGAGCAAATGGTCTCGCTCAGCATTTAATGATTTAACAGAACAGTAAATAAAAAGGTTGTAACAAACAAATCTCAGGACACGACACATTCGCCAAAACAAAAAGACAAACAAAACAGACTATACAGACAAACAAGATGAGCAGATATTTACTAATACTATTACAATTATTATCACAATTATTACCTCCGTCTCCTATCCCGTTCTCCACTCACTGAACACACAACCCCGAGTGGGTGAAAACATGTAGAATTTATGCAGCTGTACCGAGACTCGATTGCGAATCAATCATTCAGTTGGAGTCGTGGTACAACTGCACGTGAATTAATAAAGTGCAATTCCCCGTGCTCAAATATTATTATATTTTACCTGCACATGAAGTGCTGTGCAATCCTCGTGCCTAAATACAAATATACATTTTAAACACTTGTGTTACACAGACCTGTTTATATCCTGTGTACCAATGACTATACACCAACATTAACACACATCATATAACAGAAAATACATACAGGGGTGGGCACTTTGCCACAGGTACCCACTGGCTTTTTGTTCTTATGTAAAGGTTTATTTGCACTGCAGACTGCAATTTGTTTGCTGTTGTCAGGGTTGGGCAAAATACTCAGGAAATGTATTTTCAATGCAAAATACAAAATACTCAGAAAACAATGTATCAAAATACAAAATACTAATTACTTTGGAATAACTGTATTTTCAATACAAAATACACATTTATCTGGAAAATACAATTTGAAATTACAAAATACATTTAGTAAACAAAAATGTTTATTATGGTTATTATACAGTGCCATACAGTATTCAGCTCCTATCCCTTTTTTCACATTTAAAAGTCTCACAGCCTGGGATTTCGATGCATTAGAGTGGGAATTTTTATTTGTGAGTCACACATTCTTCTTCACTGAGTCCCTCCCAAAAAGAAAGAAAATAGTAAACAATAAAATAATAAAAATTAAAAAAAACTGAAATGTCATCATTTTTGAAGTATTCATCCCCCTGGGTCAATACTTGGTTGAACCACCTCTGGAAGCTATTACATCCAGTAGTCTTTTCGGATAAGTCTCTATTAACTTTGCACACATGATGGAGCAATATTTGCCCATTACTCCTTGCAAAATTGTTCAAGCTGTGTCAAGTTAGTTGGGGAGCGGTGATGGACAGCAATTTTGAGGTCTTGTCATATATTTTCGATGGGTCAGCACTCTGACTGGGCCACTTAAGGACATCTATTTTCTTCATTTTAAGCCACTCCAGTGTTGCTCTGGCAGTGTGCCATTGTCCTGTTGAAAGACAAACTTCTTCCACAGTTTGAGTTTTTGGCAGAGGGGCGTAGGTTTTTATCCAGGATTTCACTGTATTGTGCGTCATTCATCCTCCTGTCAATCCTGATAATATTGCCAGTCTCTGCTGCTGAAAAGCATCCCCATAACATGATGCTACCTCCGCCATACTTTATGGTGGGGGTGGTGTTACCTGGCTGAAGTACAGTGTTTGATTTGCGCCACACATACCGCTTAGTGTTCAGGCCAAAAAGTTCAACTTTAGTCTCATCAGACCATAAGACATTCTGCCACATAACTGCAGTATCTTCTAGGTGCCGTTTTGCAAACTCTTTGCAGGCAAGGATATGGTTGTTTTTCAGCCAGGACTTCTTCCTTGCAACTCTCCCATAAAGGCCCTTTTTGTGGAATGCCTTGGAGATTGTTGGTACATAAACATCATCATCCAGTGCAGCCACTGACTTCTGTAACTCATTCAGAGTAACACTTAGCCTCACAGTAGCTTTCCTAAGAAGTGCCCTTCTTGTCCGGCAACTAAGTTTAGAGGGGTGGCCTGATGTAGGCATTGTGGTGGTAGTTTTGTATTTTTCCGCTTCTGTACGATGAGCTCCGAGGGATGTTCAATGCCTTTTAAATGGTTTTGTACCCTTCCTCAGATTTGTGCTTCTCTATAATCACATACCTGACTTGCTTAGAATGCTCTTTCGTCTTCATTTTGATACTTTCTTTTGAAAGTCTCTACCATACTGTGGGACCATACAGAGAGAGCAGTATTATCCTCACAGATTAATTTAAAGCAGGTGATCCACTAATTTCTTACACAGGTGGAGTCCATCAACAAATTGTGTGACTTGTTGAGGTAATATATTGCACCTGAGCAAATTTAGGCTTGCAATTACAAAAGGTATGAATACTTTTTTAATCTGATCATTTCTGTTTTTCATTTTTAGTAAAATGTTGAAAGCTTTGGAATTTTTCTTTTGATTTGACATGGTGCTCAAGGCTTTGTAGATCAGTGGGAAAAAATCCTAATTTAATCTATTTCAAATTCTGAATCTGAGACTCTTAAATGTGAAATGTGGATGTGGGCTGAATATTTTTCAAGGCACTGTATAGTTGCTCGTTAGGAAATATGTGGGTTTTTTAGCATTTTGATAAAGGACTCTTCAGAGACAATTACTGTTCCAAGCACTTTTATTTTTTGCTGTAAAGATGCAGTTTTAAAACAAATACAATTTTCAACATGAGAGTTTTAGAACTTTTAGAAGTTTTTTTTTTTTTGATGGGGGTAGGAGAGTAATTCTATAGCAAGCAAAAAACCTTTGAGTATTCAAACAGTATTTATTTAATGTCTAACATTAGTGTAGTTTTAAGTACAGATTGATGCACTAGACTAATGTGTGGCACTGTGTAGTTCTCTATCAGTTCTCCTTCAGCAAAACAAGTTTCTGGAAGAGGTTATCCGACAGCCGATTTCTTTGGGGGCAGAAAATCAATACTTTATACAGTGCCTATAGAAAGTCTACACACCCTTGAACTTTTTTCACATTTTGTTGTGCCTCAGAGTTTCTGCATTTAAATGAAGATTTTTTCCACTAATACACATCATACTCCACACTGTTAAGGGAGAAAAAAAGTTATATACTAAAAAATACAAAACTGAAATATCATAATTGGATAAGTCTCCATCCCCTTGAGTTAATATTTGGTGGAAGCACCTTTGGGAGCAATTACAGCTGTGAGTCTGTTGGGATAGGTCTCTACCAACTTTGCACACCTAGATTTGACAATATTTGACCATTCTTCTTTACAAAATTGTTCAAGCTCTGTCAAGTTCCTTGGGGAGCGTCAATGGACAGCAATCTTCAAGTCATGCCACAAATTTTTGATTGGATTTAGGTTAGGGCTCTGACTGGGCCACTCAAGGACATTTACTTTCCTTAGCCACTCCAGTGTAGCCACTCCAGTGTAGCTTTGGCTGTGTGCTTTGGGTTGTTGTCATGCTGAAAGGTGAACTTCTGTCTCAGTTTCAGCTTTCTTGCAGAGGGCAGCAGGTTTTCTCAAGGACTTCTCTGCACTTTGCTCCATTCATTTTTCCATTATATCCTGACAAGTGCCCCAGTCCCTGCCGAAGAGAAACATCCCCAAAACATAATGCTGCCACCACCATGCTTCACAGTAGGGACGGTGTTCTTTGGGTGATACGCTGTGTTGGGTTTGTGCCAAACATAACGCTTTGCATTTAGCCCAAAAAGTTCCATTTTAGTTTCGTCAGACCACAAAACTTTTTGCCACATGGCTACACAATCTCCTTAGTGTTTTTTTTTTTTTGCATACTTCAGACAGGATTCAAGGTGGGCTTTCTTGAGTAATAGCTTCCTTATTGCCACACTACCATATAGGCCAGATTTGTGGAGTGCTTGGGATATTGTTGTCACATACACACTTTGACCAGTCTTGGCCATAAAAGCCTGTAGCTCTTGCAAAGTTGCCATTGGCCTCGGTAGCCTCTCTAATCAGTCTCCCTCTTGCACAGTCATCAAGTTTGGAGGGATGGCCTGATATAGGGGGGTCTTGGTGGTGCTATACATCTTCCACTTCTTAATAATCGTCTCGACTGTGCTCCAAGGGATATTCAAGCCCTTTGATATTTTTTTATACCCATCTCCTGATCTGTGCCTTTCAACAACTTTGTCCCAGAGTTCTTCTGAAAGCGCTTTGTGCTCATGGTTGAGTCTTTGCTTTGAAATGCACTACCCAGCAGAGGGAACCTACAGGAATTGCTGAATTTATCCTGAAATCATGTGCATCACTACAATTTAACACAGCTGGAAGCCACTTAACTTGGTGTGTGATTTTGAAGGCGATTAGTTATACCTGAGCTAATTTGGGATTGCTGTTACAAGGGTGGTGGACACTTATCCAACCAAGCTATTTCAGTTTTTATTTTTAATTAATTTTCTACAAATTTCTTGAATTTTATTTTTTTCACTTTGAAGTTGTGGGGTAGGATGTGTAGATGAATGAAACAAAAACTATTTTAATGCATTTTAATTTCATGCTATAAGGTAACAAAAGGTGAACATTTTGTATGTCTATCTAAATCTGTCTATATATCTATCGGTCTATACTATATATAATCTCTCTATCTATTAATAACCCGTCTCTCTCAAACTTTTGCCAACATCTGCGATTTCGCTAGATTGTCTTGTTGATTTAAAGTTACTCCCAAGACGAGCTGGTGTGTGCGTGTGCATTTTTCTTTCTTTCTTTTTTTTATCGAATACGTGATGGCGGCAGATGAATGGCACAACAATGGGCCTCAAGATCTCGTCACTGTATCTCTGTGCTCGTTGTCCATAGCTTATGCCAGCTCATTCCATAACCCCACCATCACCATGGGGCACTCTGTTCACAACGTTGACATCAGCAAACCGCTCGCCCACACAATACCATACACGCTGTCTGCCATCTTCCCAGTACAGTTGAAACCGGGATTCATCCGTGAAGAGCACACTTCTCCAGCATGCCAGTGGCCATCGAAGTCGGTTACGGTGCCGAACTGCAGTCCGGTCAAGACCCTGGTGAGGACGACGAGCACGCAGATGAGCTTCCCTGAGACGGTTTCTGACAGTTTGTGCAGAAATTCTTTGGTTGTGCAAACCCAGTTTCATCTACTGTCTGAGCGACTGGTCTCAGACGATCCCGCAGGTGAAGAAGCCGGACCTGGAGGTTTTGGGCTGGCGTGGTTAAACGTGGTCTGCGGTTGTGAGGCCGTCCTGCCAAATTCTCTAAAACAGCATTGGAGGCGGCTTATGGTAGAGAAATGAACATTAAATTCAGTCAGCATGCCAATTGCATGCTCCCTCAAAACTTGAGACATCTGTGGCATTGTGTTGGAGAGACCCTCCAAGCCTGAACATGGTTATCAGCTGGTCCTCTTGTTTATAGATTGTGTGTGTTTGTTGTTATCTTATGACTTTTTATTGTCTTTTTGCATATGACTGTTAAAGCTTTTTATGCCGGGACAGTAGTTTTTGGAAAAAAAACAAACTAATAAATACAAAAAAAAAAACTATGCATAACTTATACAGTCATCCTGTTTAGCAGATGATCCCAAGATTCAAGCTCGTGGTGCATGCTGATCCCGTTTCTGGATGCAGCACACTGGGGCTGGGGTCTCTTTCCCCAGGCACAGAATTCTTAACTCCGAGTAACGACGCCACGAGGTCAATCTGTTTTGTGATTTGGCTGTGAACTGTGTATGTCGCTTTAAATATGTTTAACAACAAAAAAAAAACCTTAAAAAAAAAACCTTTAAAAAAAAAAAAAAAAAAAAACTTAAAAAGAAACCCGTTGGTATAACTTTTATGAACAACACAGCCATCGGAAAATGAGAGCAAAAAGTGACGCAATCCACGGAGGAAGGTCAAAGCCAGTTTCCTTTTTCCAAACTGGAGATTCCTGATTTGATCGTCAGAGATATCATCAAATGACTGTAGAATCCTGCACTCAGAGGAAGCGTGTTATCCAATGAAAGCAGGCGTGGGCGGGACCGAGTCCCATTCTTCTTTAATTTTGTGTTGTGTTGGTAGGACCCAGAGGAAGTTACTGGTTGAGGTGGAACGTTAACAGAATATAAGGGAAAAGAGTAAGATTTCAAGTTTTTATATAATATCATTAAGGGTGTGTATTGTGACTTATTTTGCAAAGGTCTGTTGCTTGTGTGCAGTGCAGTAGGGAATTAATCGGTGTTGGGGTACTGCAGGTATATAGCGTTCTTCATCTGGCTCTATGGCTCACACGTTTTTCCACGTCTCTGCTTTTGGTCTAAATGGAGAGGGTCTGCATAGCCAGATTTCTATAAATAAATCTTGAAATACTCTGAATTTAAATTATTACAAGCTATTATTTAGTTGCATATACAGATTGTATTTTGTGTGCGCTCCAATCTTGCCTGCTGACTGTAGCCAGTATTTAGTTAATCGAGCCTGTTGAAATTGATCAAATTGAAGCAATCAGAACGTGTCAGCAGTAGCCTATACGGAATATTACACATGTCTCTCTGTGTAATAATTTTTTTTTTAAATTAGTACAGCAGCGTTTTTCTGCAATTGTGACTTTTTTTTCAGTAGCGTGTCTTCAAACAGTTGATAAAATACAGCGACAGTAGTAGTTGGAAGGACTGTGAGCTTTAGGAGTGTGCTGCAGTGTGTGTGTGTGTTTTTGCGTTTTAGAAAGTATGTTCCAGTGTACTGATAGTGTCACAATTCATATTCATATTTCTCTCTCTCTCTCTCTCTCTCTCTCTCTCTCTCTCTATATATATATATATATATATATATATATATATATATATATATATATATATATATAATATATATATATATAGATAATATATAATTATAAATATTAGGACCGTATCGGCATGGTTTCAACATTGAAAAAGTTCAACTTTGTAGCGAATCGAGAGGCGAACTTTCATCTGTTACGCATCCAGCTGATGTGTGCGATTACTGCAGTAGCTTAGTGAGCTGCAGCCGCGCTTCTCTTCATATACCTTAACTGCTTCCTCCATACTCAAGGGCCGGTGTTGATCTAATAACAATATGCTTGGTTGTGTTTCACCCAATTGCTTCCTTGTTTTACTTATAATTAGTTTGCAGAGATTGCGCGAGTTGGTCATTAGAGGTCATATTAAAATGTTTTCCCTACTCTACAGTACTCTACCGGTGGCTGAGTGTGACGTTTGTACCTTATGTGCTGGTAAAGGATGTTGCCTTGTGTTCTCTTTAAAGAATATACATAGCATATCTTTATTGTTGTACCCTTATGTGCTGTACCTTGAGTCACGCATCCCCTATTACTGTACCAGAAAGAAAGTCATTCTGGAGGATATTGCAATATTGACCATCCTGTAGAGTAAATGCTTGAGCATTCATTTAGTTAGAAATGTTTGTTGTTTTATTAATGAAGATGTTTATTCTGGGTGAGCGCCCACCTGGCCATCTGTCAATAAAGCTAACTCTAATGTGTAGAAATAAGTAAGTTAGGGCTCTAGTTCAAGGAGTGACAGGTTACCATGAGAAGTGTTTTGTTGTGTGTACCTGTTTGAATGGAGTTAGTCTGTAGTAGCGTGAATGTGACCTAGCAAATGCAAATAAGGGATGGATACAAAAGCACTGATTCCATGTGCATACAGGCCTAGTCAGTCCATTTACTCCAAATTCTTGTATCTTCTGTATTTTCTGAGGTTATTTTGTAGCTTTCTAATGTGATTGTTTATGAAAGCAATAGCCATAAAAAAGTCCTTTATCTAAATTCAGTGCAGATACTGCAGTTTATTACACTACACTATCAGTTGTAAATAAAATAAAACCTGATAGCATCTTGGGAAATACTTTGTGGTGTGTAGTCTTGGCATAGTTTCTCATTTCTATTTTGATTACCCCACTGGTCATTTAACCCCCTCTCATCAACAGCCATCCAAAAATATCTTTGGGTGATTTTTGAATTTGTTATATAAAGCGGGTTTCACCTTTTGCCTATTACAGCACATTACGAGTGTGAGAAAGAAAGAAAACTAGCAGTGAATTAAAGAGCAGTGTTTTAATACTGTACGTTTAGTCATTCGTTACATTTAAACACATGCATATAGTTTACTACAGGACAAATCCGTTCAGGGGCGCTGGAACTAGGGTGCTGGGGGTGCGGTTTACATGGATTCCATCATACACGGGGGTTACAGTTTTGTTCAATGGCTTTCAGCACTCCCATAATAAAAATTGTTTCAGTGCCACTGAATACATTTTGTATCATTAACTGGAATGAAACAGTGTGGGCTTGATTCTGATGAAATGAGTGCACTTGCAGACACAGTGGTTAAAGTCAAATGCATCTGCCCTGTACCACGTGGCTTCTCCAAAAGTGCGATTCTGATGAAATTAAAGACTCAGGGCAAGCGCGTTTGGCGCACTGCCAGCGCCCAGCCAATCAATGCTGAGTAGGTTGGGGGATCTACTGTCCAATCGGGGCCAGGCAACAATCCCCTTGAGACAGAGTGCGCTTGCGCCATCACAAGGCTCATTTTTGAATGTAGAAGTGGTGATCATGTTGAGCCGCTGTAGCACAGAGCAAGAACAACCAGCGCAAGTCAGAACAGCTAGTAGGTCACTTGCCGAAAGAATATGTAAACCATGCTTCACAACACAGGAGATTGCTATATTAACAGAAGAGGCAGAGGCACGTAGGGCAATCGTTTATTATTTATAATAATTATACTAGGTACATTATTTCATAGCATTGACATTACTAAATGCAAAATGTAAAATGCTTACTGCCCTCCCTGATCTGTCCACCAGTAGCAGCAGCTGATTAATTTTCTAGCGGGACATGAAGTGCTGCATCACGTTCCCTTTGAGCTTGCAGTGCACTAGAGTTTCAATGTAACCAGGGCTTTAATTGTCATGGAATGTAGTTGATGTAATATTGTGGTTACTGTGTTGCCACTGACCGCAAACACTTCCTCGGTTATTTAATTTTTGTGTCTTTATTTGCTATACTAAATTTAAATAGATAGGACAGCGAGGAAGCAGAATATTTGACAGATAACATTCAGAGGGCATGTGCAGCACTACAAGAACGAAGACTTTCTTTCAACAAGCAGGCAAAAGGTAAAATACACAAATACTATATTTACATATTTTCGGGCAGATTGATTTGGGACAGCAATTAAACATTAAAAGTTTGAAAGATAGCATTTGAGGTCCTTCATCGGGTATTTAAGCCCTTGTATTGAGCAATCAGGTTAAAGGAAATCTCTGATAAATGTTCTAATTCGTTGTAAGGTTCTCATACATTATCAGGCAGAGAAGCCAATGTCTTGTTTCAGGTCTGATGATAGTAGTGACTTATTTTGGTCACGGTGTGCAGACTGTTAAAGAAGAAAACTTTGAGGTTAGTGTTTTGTAACTGAACTATATCCAGTTAAGATTGCTCATGCAACATTTCACAGGCTGCACAAAATGTCAATTTATTAGCCTAGGTGATTATTGGTTGTAGTTGCGTTGAAAATGAATTATGTCCTGTGGTTACTTAGTGAAGCCCGGCAATGCAGCATTTGACAGACTGCACAAAACTTGACAGTAAGCAGGTTTGTGAGGTGATATTAAGAGAGGTAATTTCTCATAGAATGATGGTGTACGGTGAGTGGTTTTTGAAAAATCGTGATAATAAAAGGGGTATGATATTAAATGAGGTGATATAAAACGGGTTAATTTGTGTGTGTATGTATATATATATATATATATATATATATAATATATATATATATATATATATATATATATATATGTATATATATATATATATATATATATATATATATGTGTATATATATAATATATAAAATATATTATTTGTTTGTTGTTTTTTTTAACTTAAGAACCTGACTTGAAAAATAAGGCTGTGTTCACACCAGGTCTGGAGGGTTGGTCCGCACTCGGTACAGTTTGGTACGTTTGGTGTGAAGTGTGAACAACAAAAAGAGGTGGTCTCAATGTGAACAACAGCTGGACTAGGTCCGTTTGCACATTAGAAAATGAACTATACAAGGTAACACCACTCGGAAGTAAATATTTCACACATAATTCATATTCTGAGGAAACTTGAGCAAACAGCCTTTAATTTTTTTGTCCCGGTTGGAAACTGTAAAATTGTTAAATCGTCCCAGTTTTGTGATTTTTGTATCGCTTGTTAAAGTTTTTTTTTTTTTTTTTTTTTTTTTTTTTTTTTAAAAGTACAAAACTGCATTGGTGTCCTCAGCAATGTAATATTTATTATGTTGTGTATTGCCATTTCAAAAATAAAATAAATATATTATCTATTTGTTTAATCATTCTGATTTAGGGCCTATGTCTTTATCACGTTTAAATGGTAATACTAATAGCTGATCTTTCTTTTTTAATCAGGCTTTTTGTATTGTATTTAATGTTTTGAGATGACAATATAAAGAAAATGAGTTGTTCTCATCACTGAATTAAAGTAAATGAAACGTCCCAGTATTTTACTCTGAAAATCTGGTAACCCTAATTACATGGACCAGCATGAAAGAACTAAAGCTCTGATATAAATTTAGTCAGATAATAAAATCCAAGCTGAACTGGACAAAACTCAGAAATAGTAAAATATATTCCGTCCTTTCTCAAATTAATGCCAATAGGAGAACAGTGCAGTGTTATGTAACTGAATGCTGTACTGTTCTCCTGCATGTCATTCAACACACAGATTAATTAAATTAGCTAAGTGCTCCCCATGTTCCCCTGCTTTCTTCCACAGCAATATGCAAGAATCTAAAACATCCTAATAAACTGAAGCAACACTTCACTAGCAGTTATCTTTCAAGATACCTTGCTGGATATTGTAAACATCCAGTTCACAGACCATGTAAATTAATTGAGTGCACTTGCAAACTGCAATGTGAACACAAACAAACTCGGTCCTGAAAAGAAAAAATGGAAAAGGAACAAACAAACGAACAATAACTTTATCTCGCATCCAAACAAACTTGGTCCCTTTGCTCGCAGATAAGTGAACAGCAAGCACATTAATACATTGTTTCAAACAAAACGAACCAGACCGAGTCCCATGTTGGTCATGCTACTGTTAATTCTGTTATCTAGCCAAAGTAAGACTACATCTTATGCTGCTTTTATATTACATTCATGCATCGTTTCCACTGCCTTTTCCCAGGTAGCTAAGCTGGCTGGTCTGGACAAGGTGTAGTTAACGATGGCTGTCTGCATTCCAGTGTATTTGTCAGATGTAGATGACCGAGGATTTTGTCAAAGATGTTTACATTTAACTATGCCTGACAGCTGCTCTGAATGTGTGGTTTTGCACCCATGTGTTTTGCAGAGCTGGAATTTCTTTATCCCATGAAACAACAACTTTGACGGTTCATTTTCCAACACAACCTTCTCTTACAGTCGCCATTATTCAACAGCTTGTCTCTTTAGCGCACTCCTTTTGCTGACGAATTTCTGTACAGCAAGGTTTGGCCCTGTGGCAGATGTAGCGGACAGTGCAGTCAAATCAGGTTATTGCAGAATGTAATATACACTGTTTAAACTTGTTTGAGAAAGTTTCAAGTTAATGCCCCCCCCCCCCCCCCTTGCGGCTCCCATGATCCCTGCTGGACTGACAAAAGCCAGTCCCCTGATCAATCAAGTTGACAAGACAAAGGAAATTCAAGTGAACTGTCAGTCAAGCTGTGAGCAAGGCCAAGGAGTGGCTGTTTCCTGTTTTAGGGTGGCACAACTGACTCTAATTCATGAATTTACCAAATGTCTATTTTAGTACCAATAAGGAGACATGTGGCGTGAGTTATTCAAACTGACCAAATGCAGAATTGGGCAAACTGACTATTTAAGAAGAGCGCATATTTCATATTTTGGCTCTGCACATTAAACTCTAACCAGGAAATGGGACGATTGCAAGGACCACGACAGGAACTGAAGAGAAACCAACAGCCGTTCAGATTCTGAAACCTGCATCCCGTACCGTAATTCTAACCAAGGTTGTTTAAATGAACTTAAATAACTTTTCAAGTGCACTTGTGCTGAGATAATCCAGATGACTTGTAATCTGAAGGGTACGTAATTAAGAGGACTTGTGTTGTTTCAGTGAAATATTCGAAACACCCAGGACCCACGTGTTGGCGGTGGAATAACCAGACATTCTTCAAACCTGCGAGTACGTCTGATCAATGGAACCCATTCCAGTTGGAAACCTTTCGGCAAATCAAAGGTAATGTTGCAGGACTGTTGAAGATCAGGACCTAACTCCCTTTGAAAGAACTATTGTTTATTGCGAGCCGACGCTATAGGATGCATACTTCAAGCAAAGAACCGTCTTCTTTCATTGGAACATCAAACACAGAGATGGGAGAACCTGCAGTGTTCTTCACAAAAGAAGATCGACTTCTTTGAAAAGTATTCAACATATCAAATATTAAACATTTTATGACTCAAAATTAACTGTAGCAAGTGCTGTCAAGTTAGTGCGTAAATTGTTCTAGGAGTAGAATCTAACTTCATTTTTTAGAGCGTGCAACTCAAAGGAGTTGTCTAATAAATGCAGAGAATTCAATCAATACCCAATGTCTGAGTTAATTTGAATGTAGAATCAATTGAGATCGAGAACATATTTAGTTTGGTAGATTGCGTCTAACTAAATTAAAACTATTCTGAATAGGGAAGATGAATTAATTCTCATGCATTTTTATATGAAATATGATCGATTACAATGATAAATGAGTATTGAAAATACTAAAGCAAAGTAGACACTGTGTGAGCAGCCATAATTAACATTAGTATTAGCCAGGTATGCTAATAATGTTGTGGTCGTTGTAACAGTTTGATCATATTAATCAATTAACTCTATGCTGTTTGTGAAGATCTCTGACCAATTGCCTTTCCTTTCTGTAATATTAGATTCGTTGTGCACCCTTTTTATTCTTAAATAAAATCTTATATTTAAATTATCTTTAGATTTCTGACACGTTGTGTGACGGATTGTCAAGGGAATTCTGATTCTACATAATATGGAACTCATAAGGTGTATATATGTAATTCACTACATTTTGGCATTTCTGGGTGGACGACTAGAGATTTATTTTTTATTAAAGTGTATACCTAATTCACTAGACACATGAGATAGGAAACTGTTCTGTCTGAGTTGTAGCTGAGGTATAGCTGAGCATCAGTGGAAACAGCCTCCAGCTACACCTTGCCTAGACCATCCAGCTCAGCTTTACCTGGGGAAAGGCAGTAGTAACACCCTCCAGCTACACCTGGCCCAGATCGGCCAGCTTAGCTATAACTTGGGGTTCTGTATAATGGCCTGGCAATGGAACGTGAAACAAGCAATGTGGTTGGACAGCTGGAACCTTGCTCGACCGTATATTGGATGAATATGGACAATTAGAGCCTTGTCACATATTCGAAATCACTGAGCTGCCTAACAGAATTTAAAGTACCAGTCAGTAGCCATTACTTGTTAATATACAGGTAGACAGTGCTTGTTTACAGTTACAGATGTACAGTAAAGGTATAAAACTGAGCAACCAATTGCCAGTAAAAAAATCCTAAATGTAGTATGTAGACATGCCGATTTTGATGAAGAAAATTAAATGAACTGGAAGATAGCAAAACAGAAAAAACACAAAAAAAAAAAAATCAATCGCTGTCTTTATACACATTCACCCCCAACTTTGACACTTCAAATAATGTATTTTTAGTGGTTTGTAAACGCTACACAAAAACCCAAAGACACTTCTGCACATTATCCACCCCTCTCCGACACTTATTATTGAAATCTGAGATGTCATTGTTTTTATTTATTTTGTACTCCCGTTATGCTGAAGCAGCGTCTTGCAGAAAAAAAAAAATAAAATAATTCTGTGCCGTCTCCGCTCCGCCTCCTGGTGGGTCTTCAATGGCAATGTAAAATTCAACACAAGTAAAATATATGTACTTACTTTTGCATATTTTCATTTAAGTCAATGTACTCAGCTTAACTTTAGTAGTTCAAAGTTATAAATGGGACTTCTTGTGTGGTCCCTTTATTGGAATAAGGATATTTAATAAAAAAATTTTAAATCCACAATTTGACCTGGATTATAAATGCAATGAGGCACTCTACTTCGTCTTGTGCCGCACAATGCTCCGGGCGTCCATATATTTGAACACGGACACCCTATTGGGCCTTATTGCATACATGTATAATAGACTCGTCCAGTTGATATTTCCCATATCACATGGGGAAACGCACACATTAATACAGCGACAGAGTGCTACCCCAGTGCGAGCTGTCAAACAGCAACAATCTTCCCCCCTTCCCTAGTGTGTACTTGATAAAGAAAACCCTCCAGAGCCCTCCACAACAGATACGCACGTTTCCAACATTGAAACTACCTCGACAACAGGCTCATGAGGGAATCGCTGTAAATGCCTATATATCAGGGACCAGAAAAATTTCCCATCCACAGAAAAAAAGATGCTTTGTAGTTGGTGTTCTGTGATACCTTGTTTAGGGAGCCTCGATATGATACCATACACTGTATCATGATGTTTGATGATCTGACTGTGGTGGGACCAGAGTAAGGGCAAATATGTAAAAAGGTGGATAAATTAATCCTGTTTTTTAAATCCTATTATACACAGCTGTAACAATTACTATGTTCACACAATTGTTTTGAGATTGAGCTTTTATTAGGGAGCTCCCCTAATTCCCTTGTTTTGAAAGGTACAAGAATGAAACTGTCCAATCAGAAGCAAGGTTAACACCCTTGACACTTGTCAAACACATGCCTCAAAACAAGTTATGCCTCAAAACAAGTTAATCGTGGATGATGAAAAGTATGAGGTGCAGCAGGATCCATTATTGTATGATTGCAAATTGAACAACTACAAAGACATCCAGAAGAGAGACAATGCCTGGGTGGCTTGTAGGTGGTGCATTGAGCAGCACCGAGACATTTTCTGTCCAATTTATGCAAGTTATATAAAAATAGATGTATTAATAAGAAAAAAATAAACCAGAGCATACATGCAGTCTACATATCCAGCATTTAAATGAAAAATGTGCACTTTTGCTGGCATTTAAAATGACACAAAAAAGGTCTGTCATTCACACAACTGAAGATGTGACCTAATTTTAACCCTTTGCAGTCCATTTATTCAGTGCTTGTCAGGCGCCTCAGGTCCAATTTATTTTACACGCGCTGTTTATTTTACACATGCTGATTAAAATATTTTTTCAGAGTAAAACAGGTTTAAAGGGCATTGAATCGCAAAAGGACACTCCGTTCTGTATCTACAGCCAAACCCTACCCCTTGTTTGCTGTATATTTCACATACCTCCTTATAGATGTGCGTACTGATAAAGCCTCTCTTGATCACTCATGTTATCACTCCTCACTAATGCGATCCAAGTCATTATTTTATTACTATAACATCTCAAAAAGCTCCTTTTTGTCTTTTTGGTCCTTTTTGAGAGTATCACAATGTCTGTGATATTCTCCGAGTGCTGGATGCAGAAGCAGCTACATCCTTTATTATGTCTGTGTTCTCTGTAGTGGATGGGGCTATGAGATACGCCCTTTTCGGTTTCATTCGACTCCTAGTGGTCTCACTTGGCCATTGAAAGGTTTTCTCGACTTTTTCCGGTTAAAAAACATCTAGAGACCTGTGCTTTACGTCTTTTTGACGATATCGTCCTGGAAAGGGAACGTTGTAATGCTGGACCTGGTCCGACGTAGGATCGCAAAGGGTTAAGCTATGGCGCTTTTTTGTTTTGTTTGTTTCTTTTTTTTTTTTTGATAAATAACGTTTTTTTCATTAAAGTTTTGTGTGGCACAAATCTGTGACAAGACTGTCTTCACGTACTCATGAAGTGAAGTCTTTATTGATACATAACTTGTATTCAACTTGTATTGTATAGCTAGCTACTACAACACATATGAAACCTATGCTAGATAGTGGTGATAAACTGTGTAATAAAGAAATGTATAAAGCAGGAGACAGAGCAGATGTATTTATTTTAATATAGGTTTGGCTACTTCTTAGAATCCTGCTGCTGCAGATGCAAGTAATGAAGACGTTGGTAGAAAAGGGAATTTAAGCACTTTTTCTGCAAAATCCAAAACATGTGCTATTTACAAGTATTATACTGATTTTTAGCAGTAAAACAGTGTTTTCAAGCTGACCGGTTTCACAAGTTATCCCTGGTTACACTGCGAGGACTCAATTAATGGAGTACAGTACTGTGCTTTTTCTGTGCAAAGGCATGATAAATGAAACTAAAACATGGTTGTCATTTAGGCAACAAACAAGTCTAGGGGGGTGGTTGTAAGGTGCAATATTACAGGGGTTAACATTAGGTACATTAAGAACATTTCTTATCGCTAGTGTTTCAGTACTCTCCATCTGTATTGATAAGAATTTGTTGTGACGCCACACCTTATTTTCCTAAATTGCTCCACGTTTCGTCCCCCCACCTTACAGTAGAGATCGGCGTCCATGACAACAAAGCGATTTATACATAGGGGCCATTGAATCAACACACTGAATTATTTAGCTAAAGTTTTGCAACATCAATGGTTCATTCAAAATATGCACGCTCTGTCTGTCACCCTCAGTGAACACGATGACTTCCTCGCTAAATCTTTATTCAAGCCTGCTTGCCTCCTATAGATCTTTTGGCTTGCAATTGGGTGTAATCTGATGTTGCTTTAACGACAACGTTATTGGGAGCCTCTGTATGTGCGCAGTTGCATCATGTGTAAAGTACAGTAGTACCATGTAGAACACTGCCACAGATTGCTGGAGTGAAACACCTCCACACCCACATGATTTCCATTACATGAGAGTAGATGTTAAAAACTTCATGCTGATTTGAACTCTGCTTTCGTCAAGGTAAGCAGCATCCAAGACGTAGCTTTACAGTAAACTAATGTGATCCATCTGCATCTCCATCCATTTGCGTTTCTTTCCATCTGTTGATGTAGATATCCTTCTGCCTGGTGTTGATGGTTGAAGTGTAATGCTGGCTACAGGGATCAACTTGTTTTGCCTCCCCAGCGCATCAGCACACACAGTGGCTGCAATGCTGGCTCCGGGGATCAACCACAGTGCGGTCTCCCCAGCGCATCAGCATGACAACCATCTGGATTGAGCTAAGTAGGGTACATCTCTGGGGTCTTCAAGTGGGCACCTTCTATCCTCAGGGTTTCGTCGACTAGCACACGACACCTCAAGAGGGCTCAACAGTGATTCTGGCGTCCCAGAATCACCTCCCTCCGTCCCCCACTCAGCTCAGCCCAGCTTGCTTACCTGTACATCAGCGTTGCTTTCTTTCTATTGTGCTTGAGATCCCCATCCAGAATCTTTCCTTCTCAACCACAGCCAGTTGCTGCTCCTTTCTTCTGCTTCACATAAGTTCTTCCCTGTGCGGTGCAACTCTTGGTCACTGAATCGGACATCTCTGAGGAACAGGGTTGTAGATTGTGCCACAAATCCTTGACAACCCACCTCACTGGGTAAACCCGGACTGTCCATCCATCTGTTCCGCTTCAGCAGTTAGTTGAGCATACCGAAGTTTCGTCCTCTTGAACGCCTCATCCCATGGCACTGTTAACTCTACCAGATGAACAAGGCGTGTTGATCCAGACCACAAGACAATGTCTGGTCGAAGGTTAGTGGTGGCAATCACAGATGAGTGCTGGAGTGCAGATATCTCCTGTAGATTCTGGAGGGGGATTTTTGTCTGTTTGGCTGTGAGCACATCTGCCATGTTTTAAACGGTGTTGATTCATTCATTTTGAGTACACACTGAACAAGTGCAGTTAATTCAGAAGAAATACAAATAATGGCATGTGCTTTTTATATGGTGGTTACTTCATCCCACAGGGGTGAACTTGGTGATTAGAAAGGAAAGGACTAAAAATCAAGTTTTTTCCAGCTACTGTAAAAGCTGTTACAAAGCCAAAGAAATGGGTAGCAATGCACTTACTCCCAAGAAAGAAGTCGAGCTGGAGACAGCTACTGTCCCTTTGATCCTGTCAGGCTTAAAAACAACGTGTAATGCAACTATACAACAGATGAAGAGAATGCAAAACAGATCAGTATTTTTAACTGTTGATGTATTGCTTTCCTGAAAAAGGTCAACAAAACTAACTGCAGTATTGCATTATAGCAAGAGCTAGTTGATGATTAAATTGGGAGTCAAACCTCTGGGGGCAGGGCTGTCTGCTCACATTTCACTAAATTAATATAAATTAAAGTCTGTGCAGGCTGCAGTTTTGATAGGCGCAGTGACCTGATGCACTGCCCCAGCCATTGAGGATAAGGTGTGCCGGTGCAGCTGTGTCCTGATCATTTTGTTCACTTTTGCTGCATGCCATGGCCTGGATGTGGAGGAACAGCGTTCACCAGCATCTGTCCAGCAGTGCGCCGATTACACAGTTCAATTCTGCAGTGACATTCTGCACTGCATTTAACCATATGCTAGGAGCCACAAAGACGTTTCTTTTTCTTGCAGTGGTTGGGTACGGAAGCCTTGCATGACGTTGACTGCCACAAACAATGCTGTCCTTAAAATGCCGCTGCTGGTGGGAATACTGCATGATGCAACCTGTTAAGATAGTGTAAAGCAATAATTGTGGATTTGCAGAATGCCAGAGGAATCTTTTGTAGCTCAATCAATTTGTGGAGTGGAAACCAGCATGTTATTGACTGAATCATTTAGTTCTTTATTAAAAAATGCCGTATGCTAAAAAAATAAACCCTGGGTGTGGCCTGCAGTCTAGGTTACATTGTTGTGCTGCCTGTTTTGAGCCAAAATGTTTCTCAAGGTCTCCTCCCTCAGTCACTGGGCTTGCTCCCTTGGGAGGGGCGGTGTTTCTCAAGGTCTCCTCCTTTCTGTTGCTGGGCTTGCTCCCCCCAGGCGGAGCGGTGTTTCTCAAGGTCTCCTCCTCTGTCGCTGGGCTTGCTCCCTCAGGAGGAGTGGTGTTTTCTTTTGTCAGTAAGCATAAGCATGTAGTTAGGAGAAAGTCAGTACCTTATTTATAGCCTGTATATTGGGCACCAAGGTTATCAGTAACCTTTTTAAGTTTCTGTTTTCTTATGCTAAAATGCATTGCAAAAACCATTGCCTGTGATGCCTGGAAGTCAGGCGTCACAGGCAATGTCGCGTAATCTGTCAATGAGGGTGTTCTCTATTAAGTTGGGCAGCCACACCTCAAAATGCTCAGTTTACTTTAAATAAACTGACATGCACTGCATTTAACAGAGCAGGTTCTGCAATGCCCTACTTGTATTGGGGAGCCATGATTATGTCTCCCGTTTTATCCATATTCTTACAGCTCATGAGCTGTGTTTATGGAAATGCATACAAACTTTGTCAGATGTTTATTTGGTGTTTTATTTTTTTAACTTTTTATTGGTTTTAACAAAAAAATAAATAAATGAAATCGGTGGATAGCCAATAATCATTGGAAAACACAGGAAAAACTGTGGGAATGGTTACTCAACTGAGTGACAGCACATTCCTACATTCCTATTGGAGACTCCACTTGCGAGATTTAAAACGAGATTACAATCCCAGAACGATGACTTGTTAGCGGGATTTAAAGCTGTATTACAGTTAAGATACGGAGGATTTAAAACAGAATTGTGGCGAAATGTACAAAAATGCTTACACAAAAACCCCAGAAGAATGTGCGCATGACCATAGATTTAGTTGTGGATAACAGCAAAGGAAAAAAGGTACAACATAAGTGTGCCAGTACTGTGTCAAAACACTAATTTCATACAGTATCTCAGACGAAACCCCCGAAAAAAAAAAAACGATTTACATAAAACTAAAAAATAGCTAGCGCATAAAGCACCAGAAAATACAATTAATAAAAACCTAAAAACAAAAGCCCTAAATATATTCTGGTTTCCTGTAATCTGCAGCAGTGTAAAAATCGCTGTCCCATACACCGGTTTCACAATCCAATTCCAGTGTAAAAGAAGTGCCAAGAAAAGAAACACAAGATTATTTAAGCCATTCCAGGAGAATGTCTTCATGCTACAGTTTATATCTGTTGGTAATGATTCTGACTATAATGGAGTGGGCCAAGTAACTAATCTCCCATCATTTAAATAAATCAAAATACAGTTTAAATGACAACACATACTGTATATTAGCAATAAACCCACATCCCATAGTTGTGGTTTGTTCTGCTTACTGTAGGTAATCGGTCCTTAAACTGTACTTCCATATTCTTCCTGATTTAACCAGACTGAAATTGAAGTAACATCATGCCTTTTTAGCTGCACCTGTGTTTCTTTGCCCTTGTTGAAACAGGTTTAAACAAGGAGCAGTGTTAGAAGCACAGTGTAATGTGATATTTACTGGGCTTCACAGTATGACTCTACAAACCGGAAGTGAAATACAAACCCCAGAGGTATGTCCATGCTCCAGACAGTAAGTACAGTAGTGTGGGAGGCCTTAGAATGACACAAGGAGAGTCAGGTTTCAAAGAAAAGGTGCCACCACATTTATCACTTTAACCCTTTGCAGTCCATTTATTTAGCGTCGGGTCCATTTTATTTTCACACGCGCTGTTTCAAATCCCCCCCCCCCCCCCCCCCCCCCCCCCAGATCAAATCCGGTTTAAAATGCTTTGCAAGGCAAAAGGACATCATACTTAATCTCCAGCCAAGTCCTACCCTTTGTTCGCTGTATTTTTCACATACCTCTTTATAGACATGTGCATACTGATAAATCCTCTCCTGATCACTCGTATCGCCAAACTCCTCAGTAATGCAATCCAAGTCATTATTTTATTATTGTAACATCTCAAAAAGCTCTGCAAATGTCTGTGATATTCTTTGAGTGCTGAATGTGGAAGCAGCTATCTCCTTTGTTTGTGTCCATCTTATCTCTGGTGCAGCTACTAGCGCTATTGCTCACACGTCCCTTTTTTTCGGCTTCATTTGGCTCCTATCGGTCTCACTCAGCCATTGAATGGTTTTTCTCAGCTTTTTCCAGAGAAAAAACAACTAGAGACCTGTGCTTTGTCTTTTTGATGTTGGACTGGAAAGGGAAAATCGTAATGTCGGACCTGGTTAAAACAACACTATTTATAATTGACAGGTCCTGAGAGGAGCGTATGTTAAGTAAGTCATGGTTCTTTTAGTACCACAGTCCTGTGCTTGACCAGTCGTTGCCAGCCCTAAGGCAGGAAACAATTCTGCTTAGTCTGACAACAAAAAAAAGCACACCGAAAAGTTAAGGCTTTTATCCATCCGACACTCTGCTCTGTCGCAGGAACACTATCCTGACCGGTGGAGAGGCTGCCCCTGTTGTACATCTTTGCTTTGCCCCGATTACCTGGGCTTGGAATCAGGTGTACCTCGCTCCCCTCCACCAGCCTCCTAGCAGGCTGATTCTTAATGTTAACCCTGTGGTTGCCTAAGCCTGCTGATTGGACATGTCCCCCTTGCTCCCCCTGCTGGTGTGAGGTGACCTCTTCACTGCAGGGACTCTACCCTGTCACAAGTAGATATTTCCAAACATGCCTACTGTTTGGTTGTGCAAATTTTAATGTTGTAAAACCTCAAAAATATAGAGCCTGGACCTCAGTGCAAGATCACTTCTACTTATTGGGTGCACACCTTTGAATTAGAATGCTGTGAACCAATATTTCTAATGAAATGCCTTCAAGGAGTGAGTACTACATTTTCTTAATCGCTTGTAACACATACTACATTATTATAAAATCCCATTCACTTGAATGTTTTTGTGTTTCTCACAGTACAGTGGGTCCTATGCAACAATGGTAATACATGTTTTTTGTAAGGTAGTAAGGGACATTGAGAGGAAGGGCTGCAGTGGCTGTGAAGGATTTTAGTCCAGTTCTCTTATCACTTTGCAGAGGAAGCTGATGGCGTGTTTGTGGTTCCTTTATTGTGGTGGCTGGTGAGCCTTCAGTTCTACTTCCTGGGCAAGAGTAGAGTGATGTAATAATCACAGCAGAGCAGTTTTACTGATGGAGGAAGGCATGAGTTCATTCTTTAAGAATAACTGGGGCTGGTATTGTGCAGAGTTATTTTTAGCAATTGCTTTGTTTACAATGGTAAGAAATGAGCGCATTTCTGAAAACACTTGTTTAATGCATGATAACTCCAGACTGTTCCAGTCCACCTCATGGGTTCATACTTGGACACCAGTTTGGGTGCAGTAGTTATAAAGGGTGCTGTGTTTATTGGAAGCATAATTTAAAGTAGACATTAACTGAAGCTGGGTGATGTAGTCCTGCTCTCTGTCTACCCCAAATTGCACCCATTAAACCAACCCTTAAGTACTGAAGTTCATTATGACATTTTCCCTTCTAAACCTGGAGTGGAATGGCCCTCCAGGACTATGATTAGACACCCCTACACCCCTTGGCTTGTTGCATAGTGTAGGCAGAGTGAGGTTCAGAGTAAATACCTGCTATAGATCAAAGTGCTTTGCAATACAGTACAGTGCAGTAAAAGGCTGCACCATTTTTACATTTCATGTCTTAGTAGTTTAATGTCCAGTCGTGTGTCTGTGTGTATGTGTGTATGTGTTCTCAATCAGTGTCTGTTTTTTGCAGTGCTAACTACAGTGACTATGAAGAAATGTGTGCAGTTTTTTCAATTCTGTTCATTGGAATTGCTGGTCCAGGCTAAGCATTTTTAAACATAAAAATGAATACCTAGTACAGAGTATACACGGACAGCTGGTCAGTGGTCAATCGGAAGTGTTTTTGCTAAGCAATCGGCATCTTCAGGGGATTCTCATGAAGATGTTCATCTGCATCTCAGCCATCCTATTCGCTCATATAACTGAAATGAAATATCCGTGGCTTATCAAGGCCGCAAGATGTACTGTATCTGAAAGAGCTGCTGGGGGAAACAAAAAATACATACGCATGGATGCACCATCCGGGTCAGTGAGCTTGGGTGCTGTAGCTCCGCCCCCTTCCTAAATGGCCAACTTCCACCTACCCTACGGAATAAACTGTCTTGCCATTTGCTTAAAGTTACTCTCTTCCTTCTTTCTAGTGCCCTCACAGTCGGGAAGGAGGTCTAACACCAAGCATCATTCGATCTCTGTCACAGGCGTTTACAGAAAAAGGTTCAAATGTTTAGTCAATGAAATGCAAGTTTACAGCGCTGGTTTGAATACCTCTTTATACAGTGCAATGGGAACAGCAAGTAAGGAAGGGTCTGTGCTCCAGCTGTCCAGGGCTCCTGTTTCTTCTCATGCTATCTGCCCTGTAATAAGTATTGCTCCACCCATTTGCAATGTGGTATGTGCGAAAATCTGATCTATTGCAACCTAAAATAAGCAGCAGAAAGTTTCATCCAAATGTTACTTAAAACCTAGAGGAGTAAGATACAATAAAATAATTTGTTTGCGTTCATTAAGTGTTGTTGGATTTCATGTCCATGTATGAAATGGCACGGCATTATATACTCAAAATATGTGGATTGTGTGTCTGTCATGATGATTCTTTTTTGCACTGCAGTAATACCACATCCCCAGTCATCTCAAACAAAAACCACAGCAATCTGCAGAGAGGGGAGTTACTGTGACACCACACTTCCACTAAGCTCAGCCCTGGACTTAGAGAAGGGAGTTCCACTTGTGGTGACTGCTGCATAAAGAACAGTAAATGTTTCTATATGGTGCAAGAATCACACCATGTGTTGGACTTAATTGCACAACACTTAAACCTGGCCAGGTATCTTGTTTATGTTTTGTTTTTCTTATGTAATAAATTCTCCTAATAATGGTTATTGTTGTTAGAACTAGCCCATTTTAAATCAACTTTTTGTTTGTTCTGTAAATGCTGCAGTTCTATATCTGTATGGGAGGGGGTGGTGGTAGGTTTTTTTTCTCAGTGGGAGTTATGTATGCTCAAGCTGTGTGTCCACACATTTTGGCAATCAGGGTTTCTTTGAGCAATTGTTGTGCTGGGGAGTTTAGCAATGAAGGAAACTGTTAAAAAGAAGTGAATCTGTTTGTTTCACTAGTCAGAAGTTCATCACCATGTCAGTCTCCGGTTAGCTCTGTAATTTATAAATATTTTGATCGATATTATTTGAAGGCTAAGCATTGATGGAATGCGGCTAAGTTTTAAACTGATGAATATTTACATCACTTGGACTGGAGTCCCCAAATTCCTCTTTAATCTCGATTATGATCAATGATCTGCAAAAGAGGTTATCGGGGGAGTGGTGATCAAAGCTGTTCCTTTTTTTTTATTATGTTTTTATTTATTTGATACTTCTTTTTTTTTATTGAAGTGGAGGTTCTTTTTTTCTCTCTACTCTGGATCTACTGTCCTTAGTAGGTTTGGAGGCCTATTGAATAAACCCAAAGTACTAAAACATTAATAGTTCGAGACAGTACTTTGTTTACCATGCAATTACGGGCAGACTGGGTTTAATAACAATAAAACTAACTTTGACTAACATGCTAACACTTTGTTGTCTGCGTTTGCTGTTTAAACATGTTAACAGTGTATATTGGTTTGTTTGAAAATAGAAATGCAATGCTAACTTTGGCTTTGAACTTAGAGTGATTAACAGAGTGCGGATTGAGTGTAAGGTCTTGTTATGTAATGTTACTGATTAGAACTTTTTGAATGGTACTTTGTTGCAGGCTCGTTTTTATTTTATTTCATTTCATTTTTTTCTTTTTCATCCCAAGCTCAGTTAAATCTAGATGGAGAAATAAAAAAAGCAGAATGAAATAACCGTAAATTTGGTCTGGTTTTAAATGATTGTTTTTTTCCTTTTTCTTTGGGAAGTAGAATACAAAGAATTTTGCATCCTTTTCGCTGTACTTCACCTTTCCCTCTTTATTAGTATTTATAAATTAGTTAATTCGGGGAGGTAACTTGTTTTCTTTTTGTTGGCTTTTGTTAAAGGTGAGTTTGTTACACACTGCCCTGGTCTTAGACAGGAGTTCCACTGCTGCCACAGGGACTGCACAGGATAGGATCTCCTGGAATTATTACAAATTATTAATATTTCTCTGTGGCAAAGTGGTTGTACTGTGCAGGTGTAGATGTGATGCGGTGCACAATAATGACCAACAATGTTTTATTTGGGGAGGGTTTGTAAACCTGGTCGTTTGACTGTAAACAATAATCCCAGGCAATACACAGCAATATGTATTGCACTGTTTAAACAACGGGTTATGGTCCCGAAAGAATAGATACAGAATTAAACACACACACGAATACAAATCCCCACTGAGTGCTAACATGCAACTGGTGTAATTACAATCTATCTGTGAACAATGGTGAAGTGTTGTCCGGGTTTGTGCTGGCCGTAAGCGACAGCTATGGATCGTGTTAGCTGTCTAATAATAACAAACAATACAATTAGACTGGACAAAACAGTTTTTCATAATTTTACATTTTAGTATTTTACTGTTGAAATCTCATTACTGTAAAAAAACATTTTTTTAGTTCTTAGGCAATTCTTAATGAATTAGTCCATGCATTTCACTGATAAACTATGCATCTTGTTCAACATTTTTCACAATTTACATAAATCTGTGGTTTGTAAAAGTGCAGTTTAAAATGACAGTGGTTTTTTAGAAAAACATGGTGTCCAAAAAGAATTCTCATTACCGTAACAGAAGTTCATGTTCCCCCTGAGATTCCATGAAGCATGTGAATAAAGATTTTTTACCCATGATGCATCAACAGGAAAAATGTTTCAATATGGACACAAGTTGAGCACATGTCCTCTATCTCTTTCTTTTAAATTAATAGTTTACTTTGGTATCTCCTATGTGTTACAGTTGTTAATCTCATTACTGTAATGTGTAAAATATAAGAAATTAATTAGTTTTCAGAAAAAAATGTTGGGATATAGAAAGACATAAAAGTTCCTAAGGTCTCAAGGCCATAGTTTCTCAAAATGCCTATGGCTGCTAAATTTAATTTACAGAATTCATGTAGGCTTCTCATTAACGTTACTCGACTTCTCATTACCATGGAATTTAGTAATGTATTACGGTGATGTGATAACTATAATTTTACATTTTATTTGTATCATCTTATATAAAATGATTACATATATGGTTATAATATGGTGTCCACCACCGCGTGACCCGGTACAGCGCGACCCCCGCCACCGCGTGACCCGGTACAGCGCGACCCCCGCCACCGCGTGACCCGGTACAGCGCGACCCCGCCACCGCGTGACCCGGTACAGCGCGACCCCCGCCACCGCGTGACCCGGTACAGCGCGACCCCCGCCACCGCGTGACCCGGTACAGCACAGCGCGACCCCCGCCACCGCGTGACCCGGTACAGCGCGACCCCCGCCACCGCGTGACCCGGTACAGCGCGACCCCCGCCACCGCGTGACCCGGGACAGCGCGACCCCCGCCACCGCGTGACCCGGTACAGCGCGACCCCCGCCACCGCGTGACCCGGTACAGCGCGACCCCCGCCACCGCGTGACCCGGTACAGCGCGACCCCCGCCACCGCGTGACCCGGTACAGCGCGACCCCCGCCACCGCGTGACCCGCCACCGCGTGACCCGGTACAGCGCGACCCCCGCCACCGCGTGACCCGGTACAGCGTGACCCCCGCCACCACGTAATCCGGTACAGCGAGTACAAGAGCATCACCGCGCACAACTTTGTAGCTGTACTTGCTGCCTGACCGAGATGCATTCAGGGTCTTAAATTATTGTGAGATGGCTGCATGGTTTGTTTCAAGTTATTGTTATTATTTATTTATTTTTTTGCACATTACCTTACATTGCTCTTCTTCAGTAAAGTTTCGATAAAGGACACAATAACTTAAGACCCTGAATGTATCTCGGTCAGTCAGCAAGTACAGCTACAAAGTTGTGCGCGGTGATGCTCTGTAATGGGGCTCACGGTGATGGGGTCATGCTGTACTGGGTCACGCGGTGATGGGGTTGCAGCAAGAGCAAGGGTACAGAAGCACAGGGAAAAGATCTACAGCAGTGATGAACTTTTAAAGGAATACAGATGAAAGGTAGTTGGAGAGAGGGAGATATTTGCATTAAAATGTAAACTTTTTATTCCTTTAATATCAAGTATATTATTATATACAGCTGTCATCAAATGTTTTACATACACTAGTGCATGGACATTTTCACACATTAGGGCATGTAAACTTTTGCTGACAACTGTATATAATAAACAGTAAGGGTCACAGTTTATTTTAACAGGCACCTATTAAGTGTTAACAGTATTAAATAGTAAACACATTAACGTTAGTCTATTAACACATAGTAGACTGTTAAAGAAAAAATAATGTAGTTCATACAATTATTTATTTTACTATCATTGAGTACCAATTGAAAAAAATGTTTTCAATCCCATTTGAGTTTTCTTAGACAAAATATGGTACTACAGACAGGATAAGGGATATAATTACTGAACCTTTACCCGCTACATCTTCAGCCAAGCACTTCTGTGTTGTACCTGAAATTTGGGTTAAACATACAAAAAAGGCACCATGATGTAGAAGTAACATTTACAATTAAATGTTTGTTCCTTGAGAAATTAGTCTGTGATAACTTTAGCAAAGTTGCTATATTATTTTGATACAGGTTACAGTGAAATGAATTACATTTTATGGGTTTATAAAATTCTCTATTTTCTAGTTTTCTTTTTTCTCTCGAATTAAGAGTTCGTGATTTATTGAGGTTTACTGAATGAGTCAAGAGTATACTGTAAAACAAGAAATGTGTTCACTTTTATTTTGTGGATGCCCCACTATAGACATATTTAAGACAAGAAATGTTTGCGCTTTTTTTTTTTGCCAAATTGATTAACAGTAAAAATGATGCTCATTTTATGGCAATAATATTTTTGCTGTAATTTTAGATAAAATTGCATAACAAGTTTTTAAAAAAATATTAAATACATGACTAATTGTTATGTTTTAAAAATAACTTGTTATAGTTGAAATCCTAAAATTGGCATACATTTATTAATTTCTATGCTTTTTTTTTTTTATTTAAAAATGAATGTGTTTCAGTAATGAGATTTTTGTATTGGTCAGTCACAAAAATTGAAAAAAAAGAAAATGAGTGATTGCAAACTTCAGCATCTGTTCTTAGCATTTATCATAAATTTGTGGTGGAAATTTTATTTTAAATTTTTGCACACAAGAACCACTAACAACTAAGATTTGGTGAGAATAACCCGGGCATGTTTAATGCAAGGAGCAGAATACACAGGCTATAAACTACAATGGGGGAAACAATATAAGTTACTGCTGTGATTGTATTATAAAGTAGACCTGTATTAAAAATCGCTATGTAAAAAAAAAAAAAAAATAGCCAGCTGTTTAAAAACAGCACATGGTTATTTGCTTTAAATGAAAGTACTCAAAACAAACAGCACTATGTAAATATCACTCTAAATAGACACTCAACTAGTACACTTGCTGATTATCCAAACAAGCTGCAAAAAAGGGAATTCTGTGAAATTGGAACACAGTAGAGACTCCAGTTAGCCTCTTATCCAGCCCTGGGTTCCAGCCTGCTTTGAGCTGGTCACAATGATAGCCACAGCACACTACCTGAACAATGCTTGTTCTGGAAATGGGATTGGACTGGGGGGGCTGAAATAATCAAGTCATTGATCAATTAAGTATGTATTATGAGGCTAGTTTTAAAATTCACAACTGGCAAATGTTTCTAACCCTGAATGAGTGCCTACTGTTGTGTATGCATGTAGATTGGTATTGTTTGACAGTACAGTAACAAGTACAGTATGATCATGACCTGGTGCCAGTCCAGAGATCATTCCCTCAAGCTGCAGGGTGTTTCTCTCCTCTCTCTCTCTCTCTCTCTGATGCACGTATTGAGTAATGTCTCAGTCACTGAAGATCTCTCTTTTATGATTTGTTTGCCTTGTTATGCTGCTGGCCAGTGCCCTCTTTTATTAGCAGCTTGGTTGGTTTTCATTCAGCTGTTTTTACCACACATTTAACCGTATATTTCAGCTTATTTTAAGATCCCACAGGGCTGGTTTCACATACCCGGATTATTCTTCGATTACCTTATCTACAGTATGGTAGCACACCAAGATAGGTGCTAATCAGCATCTGTGAAACTGTACAACAATGGGGTGCAGAATGAGTTTTTCCCCTCTAACTCCTAGTTTCTACTTGTCTGGATTTTGTTTTGTTTGTAGTTTTCAGGTATTTCAACTTGCTTCATCAGGCTTAATTACATTTTATTTGGTCCAACAAAAATGTATTGGTAATTGTAGTATACACTGTTTGTGGGGTTAGGAATGCTACTGTAGCTAGTTTTAGACCAGTACAGACATGGAAAGGGGTGGGGCGTGGGTGAAGCTGCAAGGTGTGGGATTCACAATTTTTTGTACTTTATTTTTATATAGGCGGGGGAGGGGGATGGGACAGCCTAAATCACTAGGACTGGCAATAAAGGTCTATAAATATCCTTGCACAACATGTAATGTTTATTACATCTGTTCAGATTGCATTTTCACACACAGCCCCTAAATGCATTAAGGAAAAGAAAGCGTGGAAGTTAGTCTAGGTGCAGTATTCTAAGACACAGTGAACTGCAGTGCTATGTGTGCAAGATGAGTGTCTCATTAAAGTTCTGCTGGGAGTAGAAATAAAAACAAAGCAAGCGGTAGAAGGCTGCTGGCAGGAAGTGTTCTGACTTGTTGACTGTGCTGGCCTCTGTGAGCCAGACAGGAATGCTGGATTTTCAGATTAGCACACGGGCGTGGAGACAGAGCGCTCACAGGACTGCAGCTTCAGGTCAGGACTACTGCATCATCTTTTACATTCATTCTGGGACAAATGGGGGGGGGGGGGGTCTAGCCTTTACATTTTCACAGCAGGGTTGTTCTTGTGTGCAGTGTTGTGAGTTTTTTTCTCAGTGTTTTGCCTGCAGAGCTAAAGATTTAATAGCAAACTGAAGTGTGCTCCATTGTGTACAGTCTGGGGAGTGCACTTCCGTGCATCTCTTTACATTGACTTTAAAGTGAATGTCTTTTTTTTTGTATAGTGTTTTTTTTTCATGTGTAAAATGTCTGCATGTGCACAAGGTTTATTGTTTTAATGGGTTTTTGTAAATGACGTGGAAGTGAAGTCTGTTGAGTTATTGAGCTGGCATTTGTTATACACCTCTTTTAACCTTTTTTTTTTTTTTTTAAAGTAATGCTGTAGGTTAAAGTTCTGAAAAGGAAAAAAAAAAACCTTAAAATACATCTGTCCTTGTTAAGGATACAGTGACACGTACCAGTAGGAACCTGACCTTCAGATTCCAGAAACATGAATGTTGTTTGGCTTATTGTGCTGCTGTGAGGGTGGTGTGTGGAGAGGCCGTGCTTCCTGACCTCCCCACGCTGTCCCTGGCTTGTTCTGTGAGATTAGTGTGGTGTGTGGGGAGCTATGCACCTTGACCTCCTCGCACTCTCGCTGGCTTGTTCTGTGTTGGTGATGTGGTGTCTGGGGAGGCCGTGCTCCCTGACTTCCCCACGCTGTCCCTGGCTTGTTCTGTGAGAGTAGTGTGGTGTGTGGGGAGCTATGCACCTTGACCTCCTCGCACTCTCACTGGCTTGTTCTGTGTTGGTGATGTGGTGTCTGGGGAGGCCGTGCTCCCTGACCTCCCCACGCTCTCGCTGGCTTGTTCTGTGAGGGTGGTGTGTGGGGAGGCCTGCTCCCTGACCTTCCCACGCTCTCGCTGGCTTGTTCTGCTGCTCAGCACTTGACTGTCCTGGTTTGCAGAGGCTTTGTGAAGTGGCTGGCAGCTGCCTCTTTGCACTGTGGTACTGCTGAGGCACGGCATAGCTGAATGATGAGCTGGAGGCTTTAGCTTTGACCTAGGTTTTGTTGTGGACATGCAAATATTTGGGCTGGGTCAGCTGATTTTCAGAGTGCTGGTCATGGGTTTTAATTATTGTTTTCATACATTTTACATGGAATTAGTACAGGTCATAGTCAATGTAACATTGATAGTGATTTGGTAATTGTACATAAACCCAATACTAAAGTGGGACTTTCATACAGAGAATAATATACTTTCATTCCAATGGGCTGTTTTTTGGGGCAATAGCATTAATCTGCTCTCATTAACACCACTGCTCAGTAGGCAATGTTGTTAGTGTTTGTTTATAAACATGCCTGTGATTTGACTATTTTAATACTGAATATTTGTAGTTTTCCTTTTCCTTACACAATAGAAATGTGCTAGTGTAGTTCTCAGTGATTTTCTCCATTTATGTTTTGAAATGTTATTCTGATATGAATAGTTACAGTATTCCTTTAAAGTGCCCTTATGGTAACGAGCGGCACAGCTGCAGTTTTATACCAGCACGTTGACGCAGCATACCCGAAAATACGTCTCTGCAAATTAGCCATACAGATGCAGTGTGCTTGGTTCAGCTTGACCATCAGTGTTATCAGACGCACTCTACTGTTACAGATTCGAGTTTCTGGCAAGTCTGTTCTCCCTCTACCTCCAGTGTATCTCCTTGTTTGCCACTCCTGCCTTTCTTTCAGTAGGTCTGCTTTATTATTTTTTTCAAGGAGCACATACAGTAGCAGTAAGCTGCAGTAACTGGTAGGTATGTGTATATATATATATATATATATATATATATATATATATATATATATATATATATATATACACATACCTACCAGTTACTGCAGCTTGCTGCTACTGTATGTGCTCCTTGAAAAAAAAAATATATATATATGTATGTATGTATGTATGTATTCGTTAGGTTAAAACCATAACCCTGGTTCCCTGAAAGAGAATGACAACCATTACCAAATGGGAAGAGCTCTCTCTGACCGCCAATCACTGAGCATGTATAAAAAAGCTTCCCTATCAGAGTGCTCCTGTGAGGGGGAAGTCCCTGCCATCTCCTGCTGAACAGGGACTTCTTCACAGTAGCATATATCACCATTTGTTTTCGAAAACAGAGCTCAGCTGGGGACACGACCTCGAAGGGTAATGGTTGTCATTCTCTTTCAGTGAACCGGGGTTATGGTAATAACCTAACGTTCCCTTTCAATGTAATGACAACCATTACTGAATGGGAAGCTGCACCAAAGCTGGTGTGGCTCCTGATTACCGACAGTACAGCCTCTCAGCAATAGCCTCGGAGCCCACATGACACCTAAGGGCGTGCCGCCTGCAACACCCTAGAGCCCAGAGAGGGTCTCGCTTGGTTTGCAACATCAAGGCGGTAAAAAACGTGCAAATTTCTGACTACCTTCATGTAGCCTCTAACGAGGCGCCATGAAGGAAAGCCCACAAAGTTGCCTGGTCCCTGGTGGAATGGGCCATAATGTCCCCCAGTAGCGAGGAGTCAGTCTGTTCGGATGCCAAGCGTATCGCATCTGCCACCCAGTGCGCTAGAGTTGCTTCGATAGGGCCTGACCTCTAGAGCGGGACTCGTAGCAGACAAACAGCTGGTTGGTCTGTCTCCAGGACGCCTTCCTATCCAGATAACAGCGCAGAGCCCGAACTGAGCATAGCGTGTGTTGTCTACGGTCCTCCTCTGACTCGTGCGGGGGAAGTCTGAAAGTTTACAAAAAAAAGGCTGGATTTGTTCTTAATGTTATCCACGAGTCATTTCCCATGAAAGCCATGCATGTATCATCAATGGACAGCGCATGAAGCTCACTTACTCATCTGGCAGATGTAATGGCTATTAAAAACATCACCTTCAAGGAAACAGGGCGCAGTTCTGCTGACGCCATGGGCTCGAAAGGGGGACCCATAAGGACCCGCAGTACCAGTTCTAGATCCCACTTGGGAACCATACTTTTCATGGTAGAACGAAGCCTCCGAGCCCCTTTAAGAAACTGCACTGCCAGAAAATGTGCCCCAGGGGACACAGAGTCAATTTTATCGTGGCACACTGATTTGGCTGCCAGGTATACCTTCAAAGTGGACGCTGATTTTCCTGCATCAAACAAGTGTTGTAAGAAGGTTAATATCATCTCAATAGGGCAGGTCATAGGATCGTGACCTTCGGCAATGCACCAGTCTTGGAAAACTTTCCATTTTGTATGAGTGCTGGGCTCTAATGCTCTGCACCCTAGCTGACTGTAATGTTTCTACTACCGCATCTGGCAAACCTCATCTGAATAGACGGCTCCGTCCAACGGCCAGAAACCCTGAGTTGGAGCTGGGCTGGGTTCGGGTGCCATAATAACCCCTACGCTTGGCTCAGGACCTTGCGCGGCGGGAGCTGCCATGGCTGACCCGATAACATGTCGGAGAGGAGAGCAAACCAGGGGTGTCTCGGCCATCTGGGTGCAACCAGCAAAACCTGTGCTTTCTCCACCCTGATCCTCTCTAGTGTCAGAGGTAATAATTTTAGCGGAGGGAACGCATACAAGAGCCCCTGTGGCCAGGGGTGAGCTAGTTCATCTACTCCCATGGGGGCCCCTGTCTCTCCATGGAGAACCATAGGGGGCAATGAGTGGACTCTGCTGTGGCAGAGAGGTCGACTCGTGCAGGACGAAACTTGCAAAACCAAATCTGTTTCACCACTTGAGGATGCAGTCTCCATTCTAAGCTGGAGCTTTTCTGGACAGGAGGTCTGCTGCCTTGTTGTCCACACCGGGGAGGTGAACCGCCCTGATGGAATGCAAGTTTCTGTGCGTCCAGGACAGGAGTCTGTGCACTGCGTGGTGAAGGCTCGGCGAGCGCAGGCCGCCTTGGTGGTTTATGTAGGCTACCACTGTAGTATTGTCCGTCCGGACCAGCACATGTTTGTGCACGAACTGCTGGCGAAAATGAGATAACGTCTGTAGTGACCACTTCCCTTCTGTGAGGGGATTCGAGGTGCAGATTGCCAGGACGGAGCACCACTCCAGTGTCTTCCGGTATTGTCTGGACAGTCACACCAGCCGGTACCGATCTCGGACCAGATGCACCTTGAGCATATTTACACAGGCTTGAAGCAGGTGCATTCTCAGCAGCCCAAGTTGAAGGATTCTCGAGACGGCTGCCATAAGCCCTAACAACCTTTGATATACTTTGACCTGTAGAACAGCATCCTCTCTGAATAGGGAGAGTGTGGCCTCTAACGACCGAATCCTGTCTTCTGACAGAGATGCAGGCATGCTCACAGAGTTCATTTGATCCCCAGGAACACTGTGGACTGAGACGGTACAAAGTTGCTCTTCTGTTGATGTACTGAAAGCCTTAACTTCGTCGCATGATCTATGACCTGTTTTGTGTGCGCCTCTGCGGGTCTTTTGGAATGCGCACAAACTAGCAAGTCGTCCAGATAGTTCAGGATCCGAATACCCCGCAACCTGAGTGGAGCCAGTGCTGCATCCATGCACTTTGAAAATCTGTGGGACACCAGCGAGAGGCCAAATGGCAGCACGCAAAATTCGTACGCATGGCCTTGAAAGGCGAAGCGCAGATACTTTCTGTGCGCGGGACGGATTTGGACATGGAAGTAGGCGTCTTGTAGGTTGATTTTGATGTGAACCAATTGTCCGGTTGGATGGACTGGAGGATACGCTATGCTGTCAACATGTTGAACTTTCTCTGTTTGAGGAAGAAATTGAGGACCCTGAGGTCCAGAATAGGTCTGAAACTGCCGCCCCTCTTGGGCACCAGGAAGTACCTGGAGTAAAAGCCTCTGAGGGCATTGCTTGGATCTACCAAGTGCACAACGTTCTTCTGTTGAAGATTGGCGATCTCCTGTTGAAGGAGTATCGCGCTCGCTAGTTCGATAGTGGTGAGGAGCACACCCTTGCAGGGTGGCGGACCTAAGCGGAATTGTAGTGTATCCGTGTACAGTGGCTTGCGAAAGTATTGACCCCCCTTTGGTATTTTTCCTATTTTGTTGCCTTACAACCTGGAATTACAATGGATTTTTATTTGGATTTCATGTAATGGACATACACAAAATAGTCCAAATTGGTGAAGTGAAACGAAAAAAATAACTTGTTTCAAAAAATTCTAAAAAATAATGGAAAAGTGGTGGGTGCATATGTATTCACCCCCTTTGCTATTAAGCCTCTGAATAAGATCTGGTGCAACCAATTACCTTCAGAAGTCACACAATTAGTTAAATAAAGTCCACCTGTGTGCAATCTAAGTGTCACATGATCTCAGTATATATACACCTGTTCTGAAAGGCCCCAGAGTCTGCAACACCACTAAGCAAGGGGCACCACCAAGCAAGCGGAGCTCCCCAAACAGGTCAGGGACAAAGTTGTGGAGAAGTACAGATCAGGGTTGGGTTATAAAAAAATATCTGAAACTTTGAACATCCCACAGAGCACTATTGAAGCCATTATTAAAAAATGGAAAGAATATGGCACCACAACAAACCTGGCAAGAGAGGGCCTCCCACCAAAACTCACAGACCAGGCAAGGAGGGCATTAATCAGAGAGACAACGGAGACCAAAGATAACCCTGAAGGAGCTGCAAAGCTCCACAGCGGAGATTGGAGTATCTGTCCATAGGACCACTTTAAGCCGTACACTCCACAGAGCTGGGCTTTACAGAAGAGTGGCCAGAAAAAAGCCATTGCTTAAAGAAAAAAATAAGCAAACACGTTTGGTGTTTGCCAAAAGGTATGTGGGAGACTCCCCAAACATATGGAAGAAGGTACTCTGGTTAGATGAGACTAAAATTGAACCTTTTGGCCATCAAGGAAAACGCTATGTCTGGCGCAAACCCAACACCTCTCATCATCCCGAGAACACCATCCCCACAGTGAAGCATGGTGGTGGCAGCATCATGCTGTAGAGATGTTTTTCATCGGCAGGGACTGGGAAACTGGTCAGAATTGAAGGAATGATGGATGGCGCTAAATACAGGGAAATTCTTGAGGGAAACCTGTTTCAGTCTTCCAGAGATTTGAGACTGGGACGGAGGTTCACCTTCCAGCAGGACAATGACCCTAAGCATACTGCTAAAGCAACACTCGAGTGGTTTAAGGGGAAACATTTAAATGTCTTAGAATGGCCTAGTCAAAGCCCAGACCTCAATCCAATTGAGAATCTGTGGTATGATTTAAAGATTGCTGTACACCAGCGGAACCCATCCAACTTGAAGGAGCTGGAGCAGTTTTGCCTTGAAGAATGGGCAAAAATCCCAGTGGCTAGATGTGCCAAGCTTATAGATACATACCCCAAGAGACTTTCAGCTGTAATTGCTGCAAAAGGTGGTGCTACAAAGTATTGACTTTGGGGGGATGAATACTTATGCACGCTCAAGTTTTCTGTTTTTTTGTCTTATTTCTTGTTTGTTTCACAATAGAAAATATTTTTCATCTTCAAAGTGGTAGGCATGTTGTGTAAATCAAATGATACAAACCCCCAAAAAATCAATTTTAATTCCAGGTTGTAAGGCAACAAAATAGGAAAAATGCCAAGGGGGGTCAATACTTTCGCAAGCCACTGTATCATTGTCGATAGCACCCAGGAGTCCTGGGTGCAGCCTTGCCATGGGTCGTTGCCTTTGGTCAGTCTGCTTGTGAGGGGGGTTTGTGGCAGCTGGGACCCCTCAGGGGCTTTGGAGGGGGCGGATTTTTCTTATGCCCCAGCCTCGGTCTCCAGCCAGAGAACTGGTTACCCCTGGCCGGCAGTGGTCCCTTGCTGCCGGCTCTTCCCGTAAATAATAACAGTAATCCAGTACATGCACACAAAACACAAACACTTGAGTGCTGTAGTGCTCGTGGTGAAGTACAAGTTATCCATGATACAATGTGCAGTGTTGTCCAGTTTTAGTGCTGGCCTTAAGCGACAGCTCTGGATTGTGTTAGCCGTCTAATCTAATAACAAACAGTTATATTGAAGATGAGACAAACAAAACAAAACACATACCGGTACATACATACTGGTCCTTTTCGGTTTTTGTAACCAACACAAGGAACACATCACCTCACAACGTCCCCTTTTATATACCGTCAACCATGACCCCTTGGTTAACGAGTGCACCTGATCCTCAAATCCACAGATGCCGCACTGTTAACCTTCTGGGTCAGTGATTTAGCGTACCGTAGCCCAGTCCCCTTTCTAGATGGCTGACTTCCGCCTAACCCTGGGAATTAACTGTCGGACCATCCAGTCTAGGGTACTGCGTTCCCTTTACTTGGCGCCCTCACAGGTCAGGAAGGAGCTCTAAAACCAAGAATCATTCGATCTCTGGAACAAGGCCACAGAAATACAGAATGTGATCACCGCTGATGCATTTTGTGAAGCAGTTAATGAACAGTAAATCTGACCCATTCCTCCTGAGTGTCTGTCCCTCCATGCCTGAGTGAAGTACCCAGTGGAGACAGTGGAATAGCAGACTTATGTGGTAACCTACACAAAGCAGCATGCAGTGGGCAAACACAAACTGGACGGACAGAGTTATTATGGGTGATTAAAAGAACAATAATTTGTAAGTAATTGTCAAAATGTGCTGGCTACAGCTAGGTTTGTATTGGATATGTGCACGTCTTGTCAAATGTATTTTATTTTGAAATTCACGCCCCTATAAGCAACCACGCTGAACCATGTTCAACTAGTATGAGCTTCACTGTTGAATCGGGGCAGTCACTGTCATGCCGGCTCCTGTGTTTATGCTTCTATCGCAGTAGCTGTTTATGTGAGAGAGTTCCTAGGGACAGGGCTTATTGAAACAGTCAACACATGGGTTTGCATTACAATAGCTCAAGTCTTTGCTCATGTGAAAGAATGACAGGCTTTTAATTAAATAAGGTGATTGTTGAACTAAGAGACAATGTAATTAAAGTTCATATTTATTTGTACAAATTATCCGGTGTAACAACAATGAATTGGAAATAAATAGTGCATATCTACTGTATGTTTAATAGAGGAAATGTTTAGTTTCTTTAACTGTGTCCATTTAAATAAAGATTATAGCTTGAACATTTATAACATGAACACCTATTGACAAAAGAATAAAGTGGCTGTTGTTTTTCTTCATGCTTCACTTGCATATTCAATGCACTCCTTTGTGTTCTCTGTGTTGTGAATCAAGTTTGTTTGGGACATAAAAACTGCAGTACAGCCCTAGATGATGACCTATATTACCTTGCAGTCCAATCTCTTATCTTTTTGTTGGGAAAATGTTTTAAAATATAAATATGCACTACAACGCCAACCCGCACGCTGCAGTGGACTGCATGGAGAAAGGTGCACAATATATCCCAACAGTGGATGACTTCAGATTGACACTGTACAGCATGGCTAGCACAGAGGCAACGATCCCCACATTCTCGTCAATGATCCTTTGATATTTTTTAACCCCAATGAAGGCACAGTTTGTCATAGTTTTAAATGAGTGTGTGGTACTGTGGCAAAGTGGCTGGTGACGGGAAACAGGTGTGGCAGTGATGCGGTGCAGGAGTGACAGGCAGACAACGATATCCAGTGAAAAAGTGCTTTTATTTGTAATCCAGGTCTGGTGACCGTAAAATAATAAATCCCCGGCTATACACAACAATGTGTAAAGCGTAGGGATAACAAAAACAAACACACGGTCGCCAGTCCTGGGTGAGTGCAGTCGTGCTGGCGGTGAGTGCAGACACAGGTATTTTCGTGACGGTGGTGCAGTGGTGATCCGGATAGTGCTGACCCTCGGCGACAGCTCCAGACGTGTGCTTTAACTGTCTGGTGGTGCAAGACACGGACAATTACTTCACAGACAAAACACGTAACACATCTTTTTCTTTTATTAAATGAGAGCTCCTCTCTTGGTCCTTCTCTCCCCTGGTGTTTACCCAAACAAAGGAAAAGATCAGTGTTACCCTGGCCCCTATATGTAATCCCGCATGACATCTAGGTAGACGGTTGCAGCTGCTTTATTACTTGCAGCTGCCCCTCGTTTACCTTTCAGGTCAATACGGTCTTACAACAGAGTCTCGCTTCTTTCCAGGCTGACCGACTTCCCGGTCCCGGAAACGAACGGTCAGGCCAGCCCTTCCAGATACTTCTCCTCCCATTCTTTAGCGCCCTCGCCCTCGGGAGGGAGATTTATTACCAGAACTCATTGTATTTCTGTCGCAGGTACTTGTAAATGTTCTCTTACATGTACAAATGGAAACTTTTTTTATCTTAAGATTTGAAAATAAATGGAAGAAAAGCCAATATTAGGCCAGCCACTGCAGAGTGAGTGAAGCTTTGCTTCTTGCTCACAGTTGCCATTCTCCACAGGATCACTCTCAGTTTTGGAAACACACCACGGGACCTTTTTGACGGAGATGGCGGGCAAGATCTCGAAGGACGAGCTCGAAGAACTCCGAGAGGCCTTCGAGAAAGTTGGTGAGCATTGCCTTATTGTCATACAGAACTAAAAGTGCTTTACCGGAGTAGCTCTGGTCATGGGTGAACCATGCAGCATTTCTGACCATGATACAGTGTTTTACTGGAGTGGCTCTGGACATGGGTGAACCATGCAGCATTGCTGACCATGATATACAGTGTTTTACTGGAGTGGCTCTGGACATGGGTGAACTATGCTGCATTTCTGACCATGGTGAGTGTTTCATGGTCACTCCATGGTATAGTATTGACAGGTTGTGAGGTACAACCACAAACTGAAAGTCCTTGCTCTGACAATGAAAATTAGTTGAATATCATGTGGGGCCATATACCAAGCATGGTATGACAATGGCTCACCATGGGAAATAAGGGCAGCATGGTGTAGTAATTCAATGAAGATGTTGAGAAATAACAAAAACATTCGTGAAATAATTTTACAATTCTTAGTATTTGTACATATTCTAGCATTGAATATTTTATAATCCTTCTTAGTATGTGTACATGTTCTACCATTGAGTACTTTACATAGTTATGGAAGAAAAAATATGGTAACTTGAGAACCATGTCTTGGTACGGTTTTACACGGGTAAATGCATCCTAGAATATCTATGCAGGGAACTGGCTTGGCAGTACTACTTTAAAAAAAAAAAAGATATTGCTGCTCTAGAAAGAGTGCAAAGAAGAGTGACCAGAATTATTCCGGACTTAAAAGGCATGTCATATGCAGACAGGCTAAAAGAATTGAATCTGTTCAGTCTTGAACAAAGAAGACTAAGTGGTGACCTAATTCAAGCATTCAGAATTCTAAAAGGTATTGACAATGTCGACCCAAGGGACTTTTTCAGCCTGAAAAAAGAAACAAGGACCAGGGGTCACAAATGGAGATTAGACCAAGGGGCATTCAGAACAGAAAATAGGAGGTGCTTTTTTACACAGAGAATAGGGTCTGGAATCAACTCCCCAGTAATGTTGTTGAAGCTGACACCCTGGGATCCTTCAAGAAGCTGCTTGATGAGATTCTGGGATCAATAAGCTACTAACAACCAAACGAGCAAGATGGGCCGAATGGCCTCCTCTCGTTTGTAAACTTTCTTATGTTCTTACTATACTGCTAACTGTGTTGTGTTTCATTGCAGATCTCAACGGGAATGGCTTTGTGTGTGACTATGAGCTCCAGGAACTTTTCAAAGAGGCTAACCTTCCAATGCCAGGCTATAAAGTCCGGGAGATCATTCAGAAGCTGATGACGGAAGGAGACAAAGACAAAGACGGCAAGATCAGCTTCGACGAATTCGTATCCGTGAGTATTCCTAGAAAGAGATGCAATATCAATGCACATGCATGGTGCTCTGTGCTGGAATTGGGTCACACAGGGGCAAGTTGATATAGCTTCTGGAAATCTCTTCTGTTCTACTAATGCAGTGGGATCAGACACATCCAAGATAAAGATATTTCTGAAAGGGATAGTTACATTTTAATAGGGAGGAATTTACATGAGGGAAAGGGTTTTATAATGAAGTTCCAGTTCCTTCAACTCCCTACAGATGAAAGAATGCAAGGATTTCCTGAGTCCTCGCTTTGAATTATGTACGTGTACTCGTTCCTCTAGTGCTGGGACAAATAGTCCAACAAATATTTTTTGACATATATTCGGATACATAAATGAGATGTTCATATTCGCGACAAATGACAAAAATACCTTGCAGTTATTTACCGTCTCACCAGAATTTGCGCAACAGTTTAAAAAAATGGCAATTGAAAAAGAGCTCTATGTGAGATATATACAGCTCTGGAAAAAATTAAGAGACCACTGCAAAATTATCAGTTTCTCTGGTTTTACTATTTATAGGTATGTGTTTGGGTAAAATGAACATTTTTGTTTTATTCTATAAACTACTGACAACATTTCTCCCAAATTCCAAATAAAAATATTATCATTTAGAGCATTTATTTGCAGAAAATGACAACTGGTCAAAATAACAAAAAAGAAGCAGTGTCGTCAGACCTCGAATAATGCAAAGAAAATAAGTTCAGATTCATTTTTAAACAACACAATACTAATGTTTTAACTTAGGAAGAGTTCAGAAATCAATATTTGGTGGAATAACCCTGATTTTCAAGCACAGCTTTCATGCGTCTTGGCATGCTCTCCACCAGTCTTTCACATTGATGTTGGGTGACTTTATGCCACTCCTGGCGCAAATATTCAAGCAGCTCGGCTTTGTTTGATGGCTTGTGAGCATCAATCTTCCTCTTGATCACATTCCAAAGGTTTTCAATGGGGTTCAGGTCTGGAGATTAGGCTGGCCATGACAGGGTCATGATCTGGTGGTCCTCCATCCACACCTTGATTGACCTGGCTGTGTGGCACGGAGCATTGTCCTGCTGGAAAAACCAATCCTCAGAGTTGGGGAACATTGTCAGAGCAGAAGGAAGCAAGTTTTCTTCCAGGACAATCTTGTACTTGGCTTGATTCATGCGTCCTTCACAAAGACAGATCTGCCTGATTCCAGCCTTGCTGAAGCACCCCCAGATGAGTCCAATTTTCAGCTTTGCCCTACACCTGGTCATCTAATGGTTAGGCGGACACCTGGAGAGGCCTACAAGCCACAGTGTCTCGCACCCACTGTGAAATATGGTGGAGGATCGGTGATGATCTGGGGGTGCTTCAGCAAGGCTGGAATCGGGCAGATTTGTCTATGTGAAGGATGCATGAATCAAGCCAAGTACAAGGTTGTCCTGAAAGAAAACTTGCTTCCTTCTGCTCTGACAATGTTCCCCAACTCTGAGGATTGGTTTTTCCAGCAGGACAATGCTCCATGCCACACAGCCAGGTCAATCAAGGTGTGGATGGAGGACCACCAGATCAAGACCCTGTCATGGCCAGCCCAATCTCCAGACCTGAACCCCATTGAAAACCTCTGGAATGTGATCAAGAGGAAGATGGATGGTCACAAGCCATCAAACAAAGCCGAGCTGCTTGAATATTTGCGCCAGGAGTGGCATAAAGTCACCCAACATCAATGTGAAAGACTGGTGGAGAGCATGCCAAGACGCATGAAAGCTGTGCTTGAAAATCAGGGTTATTCCACCAAATATTGATTTCTGAACTCTTCCTAAGTTAAAACATTAGTATTGTGTTGTTTAAAAATGAATCTGAACTTATTTTCTTTGCATTATTCGAGGTCTGACAACACTGCTTCTTTTTTGTTATTTTGACCAGTTGTCATTTTCTGCAAATAAATGCTCTAATTGATAATATTTTTATTTGGAATTTGGGAGAAATGTTGTCAGTAGTTTATAGAATAAAACAAAAATGTTCATTTTACCCAAACACATACCTATAAATAGTAAAACCAGAGAAACTGATAATCAGTGGTCTCTTAATTTTTTCCAGAGCTGTGTGTGTGTGTGTGTGTGTGTGTGTGTGTGTGTGTGTGTGTATATATATATATATATATATATATATATATATATATATATATATATATATATATATATATATATATATATATATATATATATAACACAGAATCAACAAAGTTAAAGTTTAAGACAACAAGTAAACAAACCAGATTATGCATGCGCACCCTTATGGAAAGCCATCTGAGGAAAAAAAATGTGTTGTGCTACTTTAGAGCGAGTCAGAATCTCATGGGGCAGAAATGCCTCGCTTAAATAGTACCCAAATTCCTATATATTTAGTTGTGACTTTCTGTTATTTTTAGAATGTAATAAGTGAGAACTAAAAAATTGGGTTTTTTTTTCCTTCACTTTACAATGCCATTTTCACATTTGTTTTATTTTCCGTGTTAAATTTTAGTTTTCGTTTGCTTGTTCAACTACAAAAAGGCACAAGTAAACCTCAGGTTATTACTTTATGAAAACATGTCGATGGCTACTGTTTACTGTGAAGAAATGGCAATTGCAAAGAATAAGTAAAATATGGTGTCAATGTTATATACGCTTTACTTTGAGAATAAACAAAACAACATTTAACTTGAACTGCTTTTTGGCATCCTTTGTTTTGTAGTTAATCCACTGGGGTAAAGTAAGTCCTACACAACTTATTCTTTACTGCTGGGATATTTTTTCTATTTTAATATGTTACATATTGTAAAGATCTCTAAAATAAAGGCACACACACAGGGGCCATGGCCACGCCCCTTTCCCCTGCTGCTATGCTGTCTCTACCTGCCTTCAGAGCAATATAATGGCTTTTATTACTTTTTAAAAAATGAACGAATATCCAAATGAATATTTGAATTAGCAAATATCCAAACATGAAACCCCCATGTTTGTCCCAGCACTACGTTGATCTGAGTTCATGGGTTACTTCATTGATAACACTGAAGTGATCATGTACAGTATGTGATGCAAGCTTTGAATTTTTCTGAGCAGAAAGTGATTACTTCCAACAGTGTGATGACACAGTTCACCTGTTTTTATAGGTTTTAAATGTAGGACAGGTAGAAGCCTATAGTAAAGAATATCAGAAACTCCCCAGGCCAGTGTCATTTGAACAATGCCAGTGGTTGTGCTTCCTCGCTCCCCTGGTAAGCCGAAGTCCTGTTCTCTTTGGCTGTCTTATCTGTCATCTCTAGGGTTCATGACTGTGTGTGATGCCTGAACTGTGTGTAATCCCAAAGCCCCCCGGGGGGGGGAAGAGGAATAGACAGTATTAAAGGACCCTTTTTTTTTTTTTTTTTTTTTTGTTCTTGGTTGGTTCAGTAGGTTTCAGTTGATTGCCCTCATGTGTGTCTGAGTTGTACCTGCACGCTGGCAGTCTGTCCCAGTCTGTCTCATCAATGTGTCCCTGTGTTCTGACCCAAACCTTGCTGTCTTACAACTTCACAAGCTAGTGAAGACTTCTCCTGTGCGCATTGCCGTTCCTCCTGTGCTCTCAGATTAGAGTGTGTGTAGGCAAAAAACAATGATTCTACAATGCAATATATGGAAGCAATGCGAAAGCTGCTGTTTTAATCTTTTCAATAACTTCCTTTTGGAACCCTTTTCATAACATGTTCTTTCTGAGGTGATTGTATCATCTGGGTTCAAGCTGTCCAAATATTCTGTTGTAAAATGAAAATGTGTTTGTTCTTTCAATCTAAAAATAAAATATAGGAAGGTATGACAATGCACTGACTGTTTAGGAATCTTTTGATTTGCTTTGAAAGATTTGAACACAAGACTTCAGTACCTGTATTTGAGCCGTGTACAAAAACAACAGTGTGCAGCAAAGTGAACATCCACCTGAAAGATAGCTGCTCTGCTCACCTCAAACTCCTACTCTTCATCATACTGGATTACAACTAATACATTCAAAACCTTCCATGAGAAAGGCTCGGACTCACGGCAGTATGAATTTACCATGTGTGTTATTGGTGTACATGTTAATATTCCCTCTGATATGTTTCCTTGATACAGTGCTCATGTACACAGTATTGAATCTGTTGTGGGTGCTGACTGAATATTGCTGAGTTGTAAGAACTCCCTCCGCAGAATAAGCAGTCTGTAATTATACATAGTGTGTTGGATTAAAATATGCTTCTGTAAGGCTGTGGGTGGCGTTTCAGCATCCTGGCTGTACACTGGACTGTCAGTCCGCTCAACTTCTTTGCGTGTTTTAGTTCATTGCTGTGTTTGTTTAACCTGCATAAAAAAGCCCAAGTGGCATTTGGTAAGGCACGTAGCAATTATTACGAATGCATATTCTTTATTCAAGGCAAGCTATATAATCCTCTGTTGTTTTGATAAAGAATGTAACAATGCAGCATGTGGAATTGATCCTGTCAGACTCCATCTAACGCTGGCAGGACATTTAAAGAATTTAAGCTCCTGGACAAATACTGCAGGCTCTGTATTCTCCTTTTAAAGAGAATAGAAAAGCTTCTAACACTGGATAGAACACGACCCCTACATACAGACAGTAATCTGGCACTGCGGCTGGAAGAGAGTGTTTGTTTATTCATAGCGTGCACTCCGCTTGAGGTTTTACATTACGAACAGGAAAGCGTTTTTTTATTATTTTCTGTGGTAATGTGATATTAAATAGCCAGTGAGTTCACTGTAATGGGTTTTCCTTTACTCCACACATTAGGAATGCTGGGTTGTATCTAGGGACTGGATCTCAGCAAGGGTTTAGGGTTCCTGAATCGAATTGGGCATGATCATAGGATAACAGAAAAAGAGCTTTGTTCCCGTTATTTTAGAATAGGTAAACCAGCCAATGCAAGAAGAGAAGGAGACTTTGTAGTGTGGTTGAATGCTTAATGGATATGAGATTGTATATTCCACAGTGACTGTAGCACTTTGTTTGTGTAGTATAGGTTATGTAAAATATTACAATGTGTTGATTGCATGGTTCAAACTACAGTAACAACATTTATAAATACTTAAGGTTCTTGTCCCCTCCACCCCACTTTTAAAACGCACACATGCAAAAGATTTGTTAGTTGTCAGGCTTCACAGCACCTTCCTTGTAATGCTTTGTCACTAGCTGTGTCCTTTTGAACCGTACAGGAAACTCTGATCAGGCACAAGTGCACCTCTGCTTCTGACATCCTTATGCCTCACCATGGAAATGAGTCATCCAGCACAACTGTAATTCGGTGTCATGGTTTAAGGTTGCCACACACGCTGAAAATCTCTTAAAATCGTTCCTAAACTCACCGTTGAGAGCTAGTGACACACAACACTGACTCAACGAACTTGCCGACTCTGAGCTGCTGAGCTGCTCAACAGAAAGATTGCGACACCCACAACCGCAATTAGGCTGCTATATAAAAATTATGAATGAGATTTAAATGTAGATACTGATACAGCTGTCCGATTTCAAAGCGGTAATTGTTACTATTCACACGTGTTTTATTTTATTTTATCTGTGTGCGTGTGTTTGTGTGTGTATATATATGTATATATATATATAAAAATTACAAAGTAATGCAGCATATTTCATAAAAACTTGTAATATTCTTTTTAGGTTCTGAAGCTGCAGGCCCGATATGCAGAATCGCTCATTTTAATTTTACTGTTTGGTTTAGGAATGCAACGAAGCGTTCCTAACTACCCGGAAGTGTTGTGACAGTAGTGACATTTTGTCGAGTCAACGCTCAACAGTACCGTTGAATTTAGGTGCGCACACAATGTGATATATATATATATTTTTTGCAATTGCTGATGAGATACTTTCGCAGCGATGCGACCATACACACCAAAAGTGTCACAGAGGCGATGCAACAGGTTTGAAAACTGCTAGATCTATACAACTGTTCAAAATTGCACAAAACTGTGATCAAGATGATACATATTTGTCAACATGATGTGGAAATTCTTTTTACAGTATTTCAACACATATGGCAATAAGTCAAAAGGAACAATTCAGTAATTGATAATTAATATTTATCTGGGTATATTGGTTCTCTTACTAACAATATTTAAATTGACATGTTCAAAAGATTGAGGATTTACTATGAACACGCATTCATGCGCAGACACAAGGAATGGTTAGTCAGTAGTAGTATTTTATTAAATACACAAATAATAAACAGAAATCAGAAAAGTTAGAAAGTAAATCTTAGTCTACAGGCAAAAAGACAATTCCAAAGCTCTCACTACATTCATGCTTGACTAGCAGGCCATTGAAATATGACACTGCCTGTCTCCTGACACATGGGCAGCAAGCAAGCATGCTGTGACTTAGCTAGTCACTCGCACACGCCCACATCCAAGCACAGGGTACTTCTGAGATAATGCAGACAGTCTTAAAAATATATCACATTAAACTTATTAACGGTATATAGATTAAGTGTATAGCAAATTTACTTTTAAAGAAATTCTTGTTACAACAATATGAGGTAGATTACTTTTAGTGAAACTTGATGAAGTAACTATAAGTTATTTCAAATGCAAGGTGTGCAAACTGAATAATTAACAGTTCAATTCTGTGTGAATGTGTTACAATTTAGTTCCATGAAAGGAAAATGCAACTGGAATTATGCTCAACGGTTTCTTGAAGCTAAGACTTTTGGTTCGCTGGTTTGGAAAATCAATTTGTCGAAGTGTCCAATACAAAACTCTTCAATCCCACTTTGGATCAAACTCGGTAACAAAGCTTTCAATTCTCGATAGAATCAACAAACAGCTGCAACAAAGTCTCCAGTCCTTTGCTTAACAGAGTGACAACACCTTGTTTAGCATTTGATGTGGAGCGCAAAATGTTCAATTTCACTTTGATTTTTATAGTCTTTTTCACTCATTTGTGTATCTTGCCTCTTTAAACTCCCAGTCCTTTGATGTTTCCACTGGGACATCGCTAGTTTGTCTTCCTTGCATCAAAACGAGTGTTACACGTGTGAATTATCTGTATATGATTCAACTGTCCTCTCAGCCTAATCCAGTTCATATGCCAGTCCTCTAATCAGTAGGTCACCTAGTTCAGTATGTCTCAAGACACAGTAGTTTGCCCTGTATCTCAAGACACACAGTTTCATTAATGACAGTTACATTTCTAATACACGTTCATGTATTATCATATTCAGGTAATATGTCCTACAAGTCATACATACCAGGACTTCCATGTATTTATAATAATAATCTTTATTTATAGACCGCCTTTCATGGCATAAGGTTCAAGACACTTCACACAAGTTAACACGTTTACAATTACAAAGACAGACATTATAAAAACACTAATGGAGGACAGAAACAGTTAAAATAACCATGTCAGAAGGCTAAATTATAAAGAGCCTTAATCCTTGATTTAAAAGTAGCCACTGTGGGTGAACCTCTGGCATGATCAGGCAGAGTTCCACAGTGCAGAGCCCGAACATGAAAATCAACCTCACCTTTCTTCCAAAGCCTTACCCTCGGACTGCAGAGTAGCTGACCGATAAGGAAACAATAACTGACAAGTAATCTGGTACCATTCCACTTAGTGCTTTAAACGTAAGTAATAGAATTTTAAAATCAATTCTAGATTTCACAGTAAGCCAGTGCAGAGATGCCAACAATTTTGCATAAGCTGCAGCTGTGATAAGGCTTGGCTAGTAAGCCCAGCACACAGGGCGTTACAGTAGTCCAGTCTAGATCTATATCTTTATAATTGTGAAGGCCTTTGTAATAAAGCTTTGGGTATTTTTTCAACGGCAAGTATTATTGTTTTCCTCCGTCATTCTGGATACTGCTTCAGCGTGCTGGACCACATGCATTGAAGCTGTTCTGTGATTGCTCAGTGCCCTAGTTAACAAGTGGCAAATCGTCAAAAAATAGGATTCAATCCTATTTATTTCACATTGCTCCAGTGTCTCCCCGGTGCTGCTTCCGTGTCGCCTGTAGTGTGAAAGCTACTTATTAAAAGTATAGGATCACTTGATTTTGTCGCATTGCTGCAGTTTTGCTTGCCGCATTGCGTCTGGTGGGTAGCAGTCATTACTGTCCACAAGCCACTGTTTGTTTTGACGTCTCCTCTAATGAGGCCTAACTAATATAATTTAGCAGCTTGTGCGGTGTGTGATCATGTCACCATGCAGATGGCCTGTTATCTTGTTAAATAAAATAAAAATTAAAAATAAAATAACTCCTTGCGTTTTAACCTAAATTTTTGTGCACAGTTAGAATATTTATTTAAGGTTATGTCGATTTGTGTTGTAGTGTTTGTTTTAGAAAAGAAAAAAAAAACCTCTTGGGTATAAAAGTAACATATTGAATGACTTGTTCCAGATTTTCCAGGAGCTGAAGAGCAGTGACATCGCTAAGAGCTTCAGGAAGGCAATCAACAGGAAGGAGGGGATCTTGGCCATCGGAGGCACCTCGGAGCTGTCCAGCGAGGGCACACAGCACTCCTTCTCCGGTACAGCCACTCTGCCACACACAGGAGATTCAACCAGTTAAAGCACAGGCATTCTGATTGCTTACCCTCCACATTAGGACTTATCGATCAGTGTGGTATGTCAGTTGTCAATGGAAAATATGAAATTAGTAAAGATATCTTTTTTTTTTTTTTATTATTATTATTATTGCTTTTCATTGTCTGTTGTATCTAGTTTTTCTAGGTAATGTTTCTTTGTAGTACTTCTTACTTTGTATATCCTAATCTTCTCATACAGGTTGAATTCATTTCACATACAGTACATGTTCGTTCACTTCCCTCCGTCTTCTCAGATTTGCTTGGGTGTCCCTGGCATGCTGCCCCTGAGTCCCACCCCACTCTGCTCATTGTTTCAATGCAGCTTTCATGTTCTTATTTAATAGAGGAGGAGCGATATGCCTTTGTCAACTGGATAAACAAGGCATTGGAGAATGATCCAGATTGCAAGCATGTCCTTCCCATGAACCCCAACACCAATTCCATGTTTAAAGCTGTTGGTGATGGCATTGTGTTGTGGTGAGAATAAAAACATTTAAATCTATATTTCTGTATTTCTTAAATCGTTAAAAGTTATCTAAAATGCATTTTCTTTGGTCTCATTAGCTCTATTCCCGTTATTATGGCCCCCTTGTTGTTTGTATGTATGTAATCTATCTTGTTATATGCTGTAATATGTGTATTATGTGTATTAACGCTATCCTTCCTTTTTTTGTTGTGCTCCAGTAAAATGGTCAACCTCTCTGTGGCAGACACGATTGATGAAAGAGCAATCAACAAGAAGAAGCTGACACCATTCACAATTCAGGTGAAACACAGTTAGGGAGGGAGGTTGGGGTAATGGCGGTACAATAGGTGGATATCTTTAGTTTATGCTAATGCTGGTGTCATTAACATTAACTGTTGCTATTAATAAGCTTTTGAGATCAAGGTGTTTGAGTGTTTTACATGTTCTACAAATCAAACATGAAGTTTGTTTCCATTTGGTCTCAATGTAAAAAAACAATTGAAACATGCTGGAGCGAAGCAGACTCGTAGCAGCAATGCGCTCCTCTTTCTCCCGTAGGAGAATCTGAACCTGGCCCTGAACTCTGCCTCTGCGATTGGCTGCCATGTGGTGAATATCGGAGCCCTGGACTTGCGTGAAGGAAAGCCTCACCTAGTGCTGGGCCTGCTATGGCAGATCATCAAGATTGGCCTATTTGCAGACATTGAGCTCAGCAGGAACGAAGGTGTGTTAACTGGAGTGCTCGGGGAGCCGTCTACCTCAATACACACTCAGATTCACAAAGCTCTTTTTAAATAAAGCCAAATATTTGAAAACACAGGGGAGAGCACCTACAAGTAACAATATCAGTCTGTTTATTATTTCAAAATAGCGCTAACTTGGTACTATGGTGAGTGGATTGTGAGCACTGGAGATTAGCAAGGAAGGTCAAGCTGCAAGGTCTGTCTGAAATCACAGTTATCGGCACCACCCAGGAGAAATAGAGAGCTGAACTGGGATTCCATTGAGGTTGAATGATAAATGTGTTCTCTCCTTCTGTCCCCCAGCATTGTTCTACTGGCCTAACCTAGCGATATCCATAGATGATATGTACATCTAAATTTAGTATTGTTCTAGATCACAGTACATTAAAGCTAATCTCTAACATGTATTGCTTTCAGATTCCCATTTCTCCACTGTCTCTGCTTTTCTGTGTGCACTGTATGTTGTCCCTGGGCCAGTTCATGTTTTGCCCCTGTTTGATAAAAGGATACTTACCATCTACTTGTTTTTGTATGAGTTTAAACCCTTTTTTGTTCTCCATCGCTCTCTTGTTTCTGCTGATATCATTATTTACCAGGCTTACCTGCTGGTGCCCCTTTTCAACCACTGCCTCTAAAAGCCTGTATGTCTGTGGCAAGGCAGTTGGAAAAATTTAAATGTATTGAGATTTTCCATTTGCTACACACAATGGTTGCAGTTACATATCCTTAATGTCTTCTCTAAAGCATTATTTACTTTGTTTTTCTGAAAATAATGAGCTTTTGATAAATATTCGTTATTATTTATTTAACCAGTATAGTACTCATTAAGCCCAAAGCCTTGTTTACAAGGGTGTCCAGACATAAAAGCACAAGCAAGTCAGTCAATCAGCAGCTCAGCAGCAGAACAGCGAATCTAAAAGCATTACGAAAAACACAACTGTGGAGTACACGAATATGAGAACAGCATCACTAGTGCTTAATCTCTCAGAGCTGTCAAATGAACATTCAGAACAGCATCATCAGTGCTTAATCTATCAGAAATATTCAAGGATATGGCCAAATTAGGAACACTGTAACTGATATTAGATTTTACTAAAACTTACCTCAAGTATGATGGATATGAACCATTCAGAATTGTGAACACAAGGCCGTATCAGGGAGCAAAGTCTTTGCTGTGCTAATGTGAACCATCCCAAACGAATGTACGTCAAACCACTGATTAGAAGGGAAAGCAAGCCCCTAGCCGGTCGTGTGTGTGTGTGTGTGTGTTTTCCAGCCCCTGGCCAATCCTGTGCAGTGAATGGTGGGTGTGTGTGTGTGTGTTCGTGTATTCTCAAGCACCTGGCCAGTCCTGTGCAGTGATGGTGTGTATGTTATCAAGCCCCTGGCCAGTCCCGTGCAGTGGTGGCATGTGTGTTGTCAAGCCTCTGGCCAGTCCTGTGTAGTGATGGTGTGTCTGTGTGTGTCCTCAGCTCTGGTGGCCCTGCTCCGAGATGGGGAAAGTCTGGAGGATCTGCTCAAGCTGTCCCCTGAAGAGCTGCTCCTGAGATGGGCCAACTACCACCTGGAGAGTGCAGGCTGGCACAAGATTAACAACCTCAGCTCAGACATCAAGGTAAGCATGCGTACCCCCAGCCCTCTGTCCAGGAGCAGTGCAGCGTCACAATAAAAAAACAATAATACTTTGTGCCAGAAAATTTTTGTGTCTAACCAAGGGATAAGCTCCTATACAGCCTGATTTAAGCCTAAAGAATTGTAAAGTAAACTGTTGAACAGATTAGGCTAGAAAGCGGTACGCCTGGAAGGCATTAATACATTTCAAAGCATCAGTAGATGGCCCCTGGTTCAGATGTTCAGAGCATTACACTGTATCAATACAAAGAGTGAAGTATGACCATATACTTGCCAACTGCTGAATCATTAGTAACAATGAAACTGCCCTGGTTGGCAATGGTGCAATGAGTCTGATGGGGTCCTTTTGTGAGCCTTAATGCTTTGTAATAGGCAGTGTTGCGTGATGCAATGCCGTTTGGGATTAGGACCTTGCCAGTGTGATGATATTAAAATCTCTAACATCTTGCACAGTTAAGACGCTCGTGTTTCAATGTTGCCAGTTGTCTCCCAGCCTCCATCATGTCGCGCCTGCACTTGCCCAGTTTCATTTGTTATTTTTATTTTTTTTCATTCTCCACAGCTACATTGCAAAGTGGTCATCTGACTTTCTAAGCACTGTGAGGGTCCATAGCATCTCTGATTTGTTTTAATGCATAGTCCTTCAAGGATGCACGGTGCTTTCCTGTTAACGATGTACTTTCACAGGGTCTATTCATAGCAGACCTCTTCCACCCCAATGCCGCATTTTAATTTGATAATGCCCTGGGGCTGCAGATGTGTAGTTTATAAATACCATTAGTATGATTGTTTTGAACATTTATGCTAAATAAACAGGAACACTGAGAGCCAGGCAGAGCAACCGGCATGATCGACTTCCGCAAGGGAGCAATTACTTCTAATCCAGAAAACGCTGTGTGTTGCGTCTGGTACCCTGTCTTCACACACTGGGAATTGAATGGATTAGTATCCAGAGTGAGCATGCTGTAATATATTTCACATGCTATGGGTTGCTTTGTATTTTTATTCATAGTGACCTGGATTTTGGCTATCTGGTATTTTTAGATTTGTTTCCTCTCCCTTTTTTCATAATTCTTTTGCTGTAATTCTGAAGTGAACAGAAATGGCTATAGTTAGGAGGGGTCTCCTTGTTGACCAGGATACTCATTGAGTACAAGTGCACTCTTTGTGTGATCCCATGAACATGAGGTCATTATTTCGATTTAAAAACGCTTGCTGTTGATAAAGCAGTAAGTGAGACATGTGAATGTTCTCTATTAATGCCCTAGCTTCTCATTACTGAAGTTCTAAATATACACTTTGTTTTTTAAATAACACATTTTGACAGTTGTAGGCTTTGTGAAATAATTTTACTGGCTGTCCTCAAAGCTCGTCTCGTAATTATCCATGTGCATTTTCTGCAAGGTCATTTTCCCCCAGCTGTTCTGTGCTGATCTCTATACTGTATAAAATGTTTAACACTACATTCCTCCTTCTCTGTGTTTTCTTCTGTTCTTTTAAAACACTTGCTTTGGATCCATACTGGTATTTCTGATTGGGTGTCTAACCTTATATTGCACACCAGCTGACTGACTTCAGTAACTCTGTGAAGGTACACAGATTTATATACTTACATACGTGCTGTTGTCATTGTTTCTTTACATTTTCAACACCATATAATCCTTTTGTCTAAGGTAAAGAGAAGGTAATTTGAATGTTAGTTCATATATCGTACTGTAAGCCTTCTGCAAACCAGGAGTATTTAAAATAAGAAATGTTTGTCACATTAACAATGGAAAGCTAAGTCTGTCATGTTGAAACTTAATTGTTTAGTCTGTTTGCATTGCCTTGCTCTCACAGGAGTTAAATGTGTTTGCATTGTCTTGCATTCCAGTTCAGTTCAAAGAACTTAATAACCTTGATAAATGCATTTTTGGTAGCAGTGGAATAGAACCATTTAATGAAACCTCAGTTTTCCCTGTGTGAAAGTCTGTATTTGTGTTGGCAAAACCCCAGTTTGCATGTGTTTTGCTTCCTATTCAGAGTATTGTGACTAAGCCATTATATCAGTATTTTTTTTTTCCTCCTTGTAGGATTCAAAGGCCTATTTCCACCTCCTGAATCAGATTGCACCTAAAGGAACTAAAGAGGATGAGGCTCGCATTGACATCAACATGTCCGGCTTTAATGTAAGTCAATATTATGTAAGCAATAAGACACAACATGTTGTTGGTTGTGCTAAAATAACCGCACACCCAGTTTTATTTTTTCCAAAATATATTACTAAGCTAGGAAAAATAGTTCCAATAAATGTAATAGTTCCAATGAATTTAATAGATAAACAATTACAGTGCCGAGAAAAGGTTTATGAACCCCAATGATAATTATGGAAATTCCATAGCTTTACCATGATCGCCTTATTGAATCAAAACCAGTCTACTTAAATATCAAATAGGGTTTATATTAACTAATCCCATGTCTTTTGAAACAAAATGAGTAATTAAGATTCAGGGAATGTGAAAAAGTAAGTGAACCCCTGGTTTTATCAGCTCAATTAAGGGGATAATTGGAATCAGGTGTTTAAATAATTAGGTAGATCTTCAGGGGTGAGATTGGGAGGCGCCACCCTATATAAAGATCAGAAACTTTGTGAGTTTGGTCTTCACTGTACAGGTATGTGGAAACATGTCATGCCATGATGAAAAGAAATCTCTGAGGACCTCAGAAAAACAGTTATTGATACTCTTAGTCTAGAAAGTGTTACAAATCCATTTCTAAAGATTTGGGGCTCCACCAATCCTCTGTCAGACAGATTTTACAAATGGAGAAAGTTCAAGACCACAGTCACTCTACCCAGGAGCGGTCATCTTACCAAAATCACTCTAAGAACAAACCGAAAAATCATCAAGGAAGTCAAAAAGAACCCCAGAGAATCATCCAAGGATCTGCAGGCCACTCTCGCCTTGGCTAATATGAGTGTTCATGACTCTGCTGTCAGAAAAAGACTGAACAAGAATGGTGTTCATGGAAGGATAGCCAGGAGGAAACCACTGCTTTCTGAAAAGAACATAGCTGCCTGTCTGAAGTTCGCCAAAGAGCACATAGATGATCAACAAGACTTTTGGAACAATGTTCTCTGGACAGACTAGTCGAAGGTAGAACTTTTTGGCCTCAAAGAAAAAACGCTATACTTGGCGAAAACCAAATATAGTGTTCGAACAGAAGAACCTCATCGCAACCGTCAAGCATGGTGGTAGGAGTGTGATGGTTTGGGGCTGCTTTGCTGCCTCAGGACCTTGACAGTTTGCCATCATTGACACAACCATGAATTCTGCATTGTATCGAAGAATCTAGTGGAGAATGTCAGGCCACCCGTCCGTGAGCTGAAGCTGAACCGAAAGTGGGTCATGCAGCAAGACAAAGATCCTAAACATTCAAGCAGATCTACAAAAGAATGGCTGCAGAAGAAGAAATTCTGCATTTTTTAGAATGGCCTAGTCAAATTACATACCTAAACACCATTGAAATGTTGTGGCAGGACCTGAAGCGAGCTGTCCATGCAAGGAAGCCCTCAAGTGTCACCGAGTTGAAGCAGTTCCTTAAGGAGGAATGGGCCAAAATTCCTCAAAACCGATGAAGAGACTGACCAACAGTTGCAGGAAACGCTTAGTTGAAGTCATTGCTGCTCAAGGATGTGCCACCAGTTACTGAATCTAAAGGTTCACATACTTTTTCACACATGGCTATTGAATGCTGAATCATTTGTGGATAAATAAATGTTGAAAAAGTATCATGTTTTTGTGTGATTTGTTTAATCAGGTTATCTGTATCTATTATTAGGACTTAGATTAAGATCTAATAACATTTTAGGTTTGAAATGTGTGAAAATCCTAAGGGGTTCACAGACTTTCTAGGCACTGTACTTTTAATAATAAATTTAAAAAAATTCAAATGTAATAAATTATCAGAATATTTTCAGTATTTGTCTCAGTAAGTTGACTGTACCAGTGAATGTACAGTTTTCTAAATTAAATGGCTGGTTACACAGTTGCACTGTTTGGCGAGTAGGGGAGTTTGTTATTGCCTTTTGTTTACGAGTTGACAACGGTACTTAATTTAAGCCTGTTTGGGATACAGCAGGGTGATGTTGTGACTTGTCTTTTTCTTCAAACTGACCTTTTTTTTCCAAGTTATTGCTGTCGGTTCATTACCGAACTGTTGAGGTCTAAATCCTCCAGGAATGTGTGGACATTGGAGTCACCAAACAAGTTAAAATTTACGTGGAGGAAGTCTGACATGGTATTATTATTGTTTTTATTGGGGCAAAAAATGGCGGCCATTTTTTTTTTTTTTTTTAACGTTCTTAAACGCTTGGCGCAGTAATATCTGTTTGTAAAAAGTCTGCTGCTGGGACTTGTTTTGACCTGCAGATTATTCAACCTGCTTTTCCTAATGGAGAAAATATACTTTGGATATTTTAAGATTTCCTTAGCATCACTTTGTCAATTTGTAATACCTGCCTTCACTTTAAGTGGATGAAGATCCAGGGTTGGGGTGTAATCCAACCTGAATGAGAATAATTGAGAAAACTGCAAGCCTACCTGCTGTTCTGAGCTGGCTGTGTTTCTGTAACGCATTTATCTGCACAGAACTGCTATACTGTGTCCCTTCTGATTTTTGTTGTTTATTTCTTAAATGGTTTAAATGTGCTACACTGTGTTTCAATGATAATGAGCCGTGGAGGTGTTCAACACACAAACTGACAAACCCCACTTTGTGAAACCTTGCGTGCCAGTGCTTTAGATGCACTGTTCTGAAACCCATGTAGTGATCTTGGGAATTTGGAGGGCAGGAATGTATTACAGTGAGTTAGCAGGTCCTCACTCTGACAAGGTACCATTATCCTTCACTTCTGTGCTTGTTGTGTAATCCACTAGATTGCATGTCATTCAATACTGGCATGAACTAAAACAGTTGCATTCTTTGCTGCATAGTGCTTTTAGCAGTTATCGGTATCAATCTAAAATAATTGGAAGTTCCAGTAATGCAGTAAAATCTTTAGTATTTAATTTTTATGTACACTATTTCTGGCACCATGCCCCCCCCCCCATTAAACTATTCTAAACTATTGTAATGCATTCAGCCATTTACTTAAAAACAATGAGCTGACCTCTAATGTTAAATGCATGGTGATGAAGGCTAGGGAATTCTGGGTTAACAACTCTATTTATTGCATTTCTATGCACTTTTTTTATACAGAAGTATCACAAATCTGTTAGTATCCTCTCATCAGTATCCAAAATATTAGAAAGTTCAGTTTATACTCGATTAGAACGTTATTTAATAGTTAAAAAAATATTATACAAGTTTCAGTCAGGATTCAGAGGTGGATTTTCTACAGAATCCTGTCTTCTTCATCTTACAGATTATATTAGATCTGAAATTGACAAAGGTAACTACAGGCATGGCACTTAACTTACAAAAGGCTTTTGACACTATTGGTCAGAACATTTTGTGAGAAACTAGAAGCCATGGGTGTAGGGTCGATTTGTGGTTCAAATCATATCTTAGTAACAGGAATAGTACGGCAGTAGCATTGAATCAACGTTTTTTTTTTTTTATTGTGGAGTACAACAGTGAAGTATTTTAGGCCCTTTGTTCTCATGTTACATTCATGACGTGCCAATAAGTGTTAAATGCAAGCTTCTACTTTGCTTCTAAATGCTTATGATAGTGCTATATTAGTATCAGGTAAAGATCCACAAGAAATTGGTAAAATTTAAGCTCTGAATTAGAATCATGTAGTCAGTGGCTATAGACAGTAAACTATCATTGTATTTGGAAAAGTGAAGCTATCCTTTTAGCTCTATGAGAAAGAAAACACACTGAACTTTGCCATGTCATGCAATATTGTATCTGTAGAAAGAAAAAACTCTAAGTATTTTGGCGTTTTCCTGGATGAAACAATGTCAGGCGATTCTATGGCACATGAAATTATAAAGAAAAGTAACACTCCTTTAAAATGTTTGTATAGGCAAGCTGTTGTGTGTGTGTTTTTTTATTTATTTTTTAATGGAATCATTTTAAAAATGGGCTGTCAAGCTTTATTTCGGTGCCATTTTGACTACTCTTGTTTGTAAAATCAGTTCTATACTGCACAGGGAGCCAGTGTAAAGAGGCCAAAACTGGGGTAATATGTTCACTTTCCATGGTTTTAGTCAGAATTCTAGCGACGGTATTCTGAACAAGCTGCAAGTGGGATACCACACGTTTTGGCTCACTAGAAAAAAATGCATTACAGTAATCTGCAAAACTATGCAGTATTTAGATATGCTATCCTTCAAAAATAGATCCAACGTATATGCTACTCTTATTACCATGAACAGGAGAAGGATGACCTGAAGAGGGCGGAGTTCCTGCTGCAGCAGGCGGACAGACTGGGCTGCAGACAGTTCGTCACCCCAGCCGATGTGGTCAGTGGGAACCCGAAGCTAAACCTGGCATTTGTTGCTAACCTGTTTAACAAGTACCCAGCCCTGACCAAGCCAGAGAACCAAGATATTGACTGGAAACTACTGGAAGGTAAGTCTGTGGCTTGAAAAGAAATGGAGAGAGATTGTTAACCATTTAAGGACCATATATTTTTCAGCAAGTTTTTTTTTGGCTGTATTTGACTCTTCCTATAAAATATTACTAAAAATCAGTTTTTACAGTAGCATCTTGGAATTGGTGTCCTTTTTTTCAGAGCACTGGGGAACAAACTTTGCTCCCCCACATATAATTTTTTTTTTTTTTTTAAACATTATTTTATTATCCTGTACTCTACTTTGAGATACATATATACAGGCATGTTATTCTGACCTGAGGGACCTTATAATACTTCTTGAAAAGTTTTGTTGAAAAATATTGATGTTTGGGCAAATTACAATTCATTGTTTCACCCGAGTGATGATATAATAAATGATATAATAAATGTTTAGTCCTCAGGGTCTTTATAAGCAATAATGGACACTATTCTTGATATTTTTTTTATTTGTTTCTTAAAATGTTTATAAATAAAAGTTCCTGAAAACAAACATACCTTTATAAATTTAGTTCATGAAAATTATCTGTTTATACCACTTGTTTTTTTAAATGTATAAATGTTGTGTGTGTGTGTGTGTGTGTGTGTGTGTGTGTGTAGTGTGTGTGTGTGTGTGTGATTGTGTGTGTGTGTGTGTGTGTGTATGTATATATATATATTATATATATTATATATATATCATTATATATATGTATGTATATATATATATATCATGTATGGTACATACAAAGTGTATATATATTATATATATATATATATATATATATATATATATATATATATATATATATATATATATATATATATAGTGCCTTGCAAAAGTATTCAGACCCCTGACCAATTCTCTCATATTACTGAATTACAAATGGTACATTGAAATTTCGTTCTGTTTGATATTTTATTTTTAAACACCGAAACTCAGAATCAATTATTGTAAGGTGACATTGGTTTTATGTTGGGAAATATTTTTAAGAAAAATAAAAAACTGAAATATCTTGCTTGCATAAGTATTCAACCCCTGTGCTGTGGAAGCTCCCAGTTTGCACCGATGAAAGAAATTGCCCTAACGAGGACACAATTACCTTACCATTGGCCTCCACCTGTGAACCATTAAAGTTGCTGTCACATTTTCTGGATAAAAACCCCACTGTTGAAGGATCATTGGTAAGGCTGTGAATCTGAAGGAAAATGAAGACCAAAGAGCATTCTACAGAAGTTAGAGATAAAGTAATACAAATGCATAGATTAGGGAAAGGGTACAAAATAATATCCAAGTGTTTGGATATCCCAGTGAGCACAGTTGGATCAATAATCAGGAAGTGGAAGCTGCATCACACCACCCAGGCACTGCCAAGAAAAGGCCGTCCCTCAAAACTCAGCGCTCAAACAAGAAGGAGACTTGTGAGAGAAGCCACAGAGAGGCCAACAATCACTTTGAAGGAGCTACAGAGTTCAGTGGCTGGGAGTGGAGTAATGGTGCACCAGTCAACCATATCAAGAGCTCTGCATAACACTGGCCTGTATGGGAGGGTGGCAAGAAAGAAGCCGTTACTCAAAAAGTACCATCTGAAAGCATGTCTGGAGTTTGCCAGAAAGCATGAGTGACCCAGCTGCGATGTGGGAAAAGGTTTTGTGGTCAGATGAGACCAAGATAGAGCTTTTTGGCCAAAACTCAAAGCGCTGTGTGTGGCACAAACCTAACACTGCTCATGCCTCAAGACACACCATCCCTACAGTGAAGTATGGTAATGGCAGCATCATGCTGTGGGGATGCTTCTCATCAGTAGGGACTGGGCATCTTGTTACATTTGAAGGAATAATGGATGGAGCAAAATACAGGAAAATACTGCAAGAGAATCTGCTTCAGTCTTCTAAAAAACTGAAGGTTGGGAGGAAATTCACCTTTCAGCAGGACAATGATCCCAAGCACAAGGCCAAAGCAAGGCCAAATGTCCTACAGTGGCCCAGTCAAAGTCCTGATTTCAATCCCATTGAGAATCTGTGGCACTATTTGAAAATTGCGGTCCACAAGCGTCGTCCAGCCAACCTGAACAACCTGGAGCAAATCTGCCAAGAAGAATGGGCCAAAATCACTCCGACACTGTGTGCAAAGCTGGTACATACTTACCCCAAAAGACTTAAAGCTGTTATTGCAGTTAAAGGTGGCTCTACCAAATATTAATGTGTGGGGGTTGAATACTTATGCAAGCAAGATATTTCAGTTTTTTATTTTTCTTAAAAATATTTCCCAACATAAAACCAATGTCACCTTACAATAATTGATTCTGAGTTTCGGTGTTTAAAAATAAAATATCAAACAGAGCGAAATTTCAATGTACCATTTGTAATTCAGTAATATGAGCAAATTGGTCAGGGGTCTGAATACTTTTGCAAGGCACTATATATATTACTGAACAAAAATATAAACCAAGCTGGAATAAAAGATCCCAGAAATTTTCCATACGCACAAAAACGCTTATTTCTCTCAAATTTGTTTCATGCCTGTTAGTGAACATTTCTCCTTTGCTAAGATATTCCATCCACCTGACAGGTGTGGCATATCAAGAAGCTGATTTAAACAGCATGATCATTACACAGGTGCACCTTGTGCTGGGGACAGTAAGGCCACTCTAAAATGTGCAGTTTTGTCACACAACACAATGCCAAAGATGTCTCAAGTTTTGAGGGAGCGTGGAATTGGCATGCTGACTGCAGGAATGTTCACCAGAGCTGTTGCCAGAGAACTGAATGTTCATTTCTCTACCATTAGCCGCCTCCACGTCATTTTTGAGAATTTGGCAGTACGTCCAACCGCCCTCACAACCGCAGACCACGTGTAACCACGCCAGCCCATGGCCTTCACATGCAGCTTCTTCACCTGTGGAATCGTCTGAGACCAGCCACTCGGACAGCTGATGAAACTGTGGGTTTGCACAACCGAAGAATCTCTGCACAAACTCTCAGAAACCGTCTCAGGGAAGCTCATCTGCGTGCTCGTTGTCCTCACCAGGGTCTTGAACCGACTTCAGTGCTCACCTTCGATGGCCACTGGCACGCTGGAGAAGTATGCTCTTCACGGGTGAATCCTGGTTTCAACTGTACCGGGAAGATGGTAGACAGTGTGTATGGCGTCATGTGGGCGAGTGGTTTGCTGATGTCAATGTTGTGAACAGAGTGCCCCGTGGTGGCAGTGGGGTTATGGTATAGGCAGGCATAAGCTACGGACAACGAACACAATTGCATTTTACCGATGGCAATTTGAATGCACAGCGATACTGTGATGAGATCCTGAGGCCCATTGTCGTGCCATTCATCCGCCGCCATTACCTCATGTTTCAGCATGATAATGCACGGCCCCATGTCGCAAGGATCTGTACACAAGTCCTGGAAGCTGAAAATGTCCCAGTTCTTCCATGGCCTGCATACTCACCAGACATGTCACCCATTGAGCACGTTTGGGATGCTCTGGATCGACATGTACGGCAGTGTGTTCCAGTTCCCGCCAATATCCAGCAACTTCGCACAGCCATTGAAAAGGAGTGGGACAACATTCTACAGGCCACAGTCAACAGCCTGATCTACTGTATGCGAAGGAGATGTGTTGGGCTGCATTACATACTGACTGGTTTTCTGATCCACGCCTGACCTTTTTTTTTTTTTTTTTTTTTTTTTAAGGTATCTGTGACCAACAGATGCATGTCTGTATTCCCAGTCATGTAAAATCCATAGATTAGGGCTTAATGAATTTATTTCAATGGACTGATTTCCTTATACGAACTGTAACTCAGTAAAATCTTTGAAATTGTTGCATGTTGCCTTTATATTTTTATTCAGTGTGTATGTATTTATATTAACACATGTTCTAATATAATTAGAAGTCAAGTACATCAGATTTTCAGTGTGTTTGTGTTTTTTTTTTTTTTTTAAAACAAGTTCCTGTGATGTTTTCTTTCTGTGTGCTGCTGTAAACTTTCTCAACCATGATATGTAAGCAATATATACTCTAATCACCACACCCCAGGTGGTTGAAGCACCTGGCTTCGCCTTGTGCCTTGCTACACGCCTGAGGCGTGGTAATATTACAGTATATCTCACACCCTGAAGTGCCTTTTTGCGCTTATAAAACTACTAAATTGAAAATAAAAGTAAATAATTAAAGTATTTTTTATTCAATAGCCTTTTACCTAAAACTGAGCTAAAAAAAAAATAGTTCCCCAAAAAAAGGGGATTTATAGATGTTGAATTGAACATCCATTAAAAGTGCAGTTTTTCTTTGATTCATTATACTGCTTGTAATTCTTGGTTTGTTCATTACATTTTAAAATAAAATATTACTGGCCGTATTCATTATGGCACAGCACAAATGTTTGCCTTATAAATCACGCAGACCCTTCCTCACAAGACCTGCAACAGTATCAGGTGACAGTGCTATTTTTTACATACATACATACTTTAATTTGGCGCCGTCCTCTTATTAAAGACGCTCTTGTATTGACACTGCAGTCATATATCAGCTTTATAATCGAGGCTGCCCTCGAATAAACGCATCTATCAATAAAGAAACATTAAGGTATTTTTTTCACCACCTACTAAAAAAAAACACACAGTAAACAAATAAACGCGCAATACTAACTGTACATGTAACGCCCCCGAAGATCTAGCACACAAATTACAAGCTAATGTACACAGACATAGTAAGCACATTTGATTTATGGTAGTATAGTTCTGAAAGAAAATGCAAGATAAACTACGCACAGAACAGCAGTCCTTCTGAAGCTCTTATAGGTGGTTTTGTTGTTTTGTTTTTAGTTCAGTTGTAATTCCTGTACTAGGTCTTGTACAAATAAAAACAATGTACTTACTGTATATGAGAAGATTTAGTTTTGGTTTCTCTTGCAGATAAATTAGAAAAAAGCAAGTTACAGTGAGAAAAAAAGTAACCGAGTAGGATATATTGTAGTTTTTACAGAACTCAAACTGATATTCTGATGTCATTTTTGGTGCAGAAAAACAACAACATAACACTCTTGGCTTTAACTGTCGCACCAGCATTGACCCGACCCTTCAAAACCAATACACACTCCTGATTCGCTGGTACAGTACTACCCTGACCTTCCAACTCCCATCTAATAGGCTCTCTGTAACTGTCACCGATAAATGTACTGCAGTCAAATCAGGTTAGTCACACATGCTGCTACATACAGGTAGGCTACCATATTACAGAATATCAACCGCGATACTTCTAAAATGTCATAAATCATGTAATAAAATATTGCAGCATTTGAAAGTCGTAGTATTATTAATAAAGTCCGCCCCCCTTAGGCACCGCAGTAATTTTGTTCAATTTAAAATAAACTCAGCGGTGCCAAATTTAAGTAATTGTGTGTGTGTGTGTGTGTGTATGTGTCTGTGTGTGTGTAAATTGAAGTAATACTGTGTGTGTGTGATATATATATATATATATATATATATATATATATATATATATATATATATATATATATATATATATATATATATATATATATAATAAAATGTTGTCATTTCTTATCTAGGTTAGTGAGGTATCCATACCAGATTTGTGCCACTGCTTCACAGTGGCGAGAAAGATGTTATTTGCATTGCCTAGTTCATCATGCAGTGTATAGCTGGACAACGAAGAACGGACAGACCGGGAGCAACGGCAACAAAACATCCATTTTACCACAAGTCTCTCTTAAGAGTGACCCAAATCTTTTAAAAAGTTGTATGTTTAAGGTATTTTTCAAAAACTGTTTATTTTCAGAATGGGATAGGAAAACGCTGTAGTTCAGGGTTAAGGAGCGGAGAGTGATCAGAACAGCAAGCTTTGAATTGATTTTATATTTACTTTAGTTTTTTTTTTTTTTTTCCCACTGCTTAATTTAATCATTAGTGTCCGATTTCAGACTCAATACAATGTCTAACGTACACATTGGTTTCCCAAAAGGTCAATGTTTACATGAATCTTGTTAGTCATATTCATTGCGATTTCATTTCAATATGTCTGCTGTTTGGTGTTATTTTTTCAAAATTCTAGTGACGTATGGATATCTACCAATGATTTGCCGCTGAAAAGTGCCGACCCATGGTAATAAGCTGTAATATCAACACCCACATGTTACCTGTTTTGAACAATCATTTAAAATACCCATTTTATAAGTGTAAACAAGGGGTATTAGAAAGTATGGTGACCAATAAGTCAAAGAAATGAAGCCCCTGTATTTATCGTGTTTACCCGATCACGGGCCCAGTATGATCGTGTTACACCATCACAGTCCTTAAAGGGCTTTAAGACCGTCTTTGTTTTTGTGACACAGAAAGGCTGCTTTGCAGCTCAAACACTGTTGGTAAGCATGGCTATGAGGATATTGTATTAGAGCAGTATGCATTTTGAGTTGTATTAATTGGAACCCACGGTAAACTTGTATGATAAATCAAGCTTGCTTTTGCTATCGTATATTAGGGAAGCTTCAATCAGAAAATAATTGCACACATGTTAATGCTGTGTTCAACGGAAATATTCAGTGTGCGAATGTAATGGAGCTGATGCGGGGCGTGAACTGGCGAACCCACACACCGCAAACGAGCTTCTAAACCACAATGCAAGAGAGCCAAGATCATCTGCATTCATGGTTTTAGAGCTTTTAACCTTATCTCACCGACATGACACAGAATCCGTAATGCAGTGTGTCACACGGCATAGCCTGTTAGAGTAATGCAGTTATGTCAATAACTATGTATTATGTAACAATAATTATGTCAATACAACAACTGTGAAAATAACTCCCAAACTGTGTTTTTTATTTTTTTTTTTATTTTTTTATTAATTCATTTTTTTATTAAATCAAAACAATAATACATGTCCTAACAGCTGAAGTTGATGTTATGGCTCCACCTAGAGGCTCTTGGTTATATTGCATGTACGTAGGTTCATTTCAAACATGAGAAATCTGTCCTGTTCTCTACAGCTTTAAAAATTGATGTCTGATAACATTTATTAAGTCTTCTTATATCCTTTCTAAGTAATGGAGGACATGAGCAAGATTATTATACAATCCCTGAGGAACCCATAGCAGTATAGCTTTATTGATGTGCAGGCGCAGAGTACAGATAGTAATACAGCTGATAAGCTGATAGAAATGAATCCAGGAGATACCTTGTTTCTGACCTTTTTCAAGTCCATTCTTCACCTAAAAAACAAGAGACAAGTGACTGTGCAACACCTGACCATGTGTCTGTGTAACCTATTTGGGAGATGGAAGTTGATTCTCAGATTTCTGTAAATCGTTATCACTCAGTGTTTAAGTGAAAATGAATGCAAATGTATTTGTATTAATTTATTAATGATGTTGTTGTTGTTGTTGTTGTTGTTGTTGTCAGGATTTTTATTATTATGCTTCCAGGCCAGATTATTTTTTGTCTGTGTGAAACGCTATTAGCTAAACATAAGCCACTTGAAAGAAAAAATATAATAGACGGTACCCTTTAAACAAGAAGACAATCAAAACTATAAAATGTATAATACATGAGCTGTACAAGTCACACAAATACAGTTTGTTTAAAAATAAGAATATAATTATGTTTATGACTGAACTGTGGTAAAACCATGGAACTATACCCATAACTGTACACATACTGACACACGCACTGTAAGTATTAGAAAAATGACACATCTCGGGCTGTACAGAAATGTTCTGTAAACCAGATATTTATTCATTTTTAACACTGTTCCAGTTGAACAGAAGCCACTTGAAATAATAAAATGTATAATACGTGAGCTGTACAAGTCACACGAATACAGTTTGTTTAAAAATCAGAATAAAATTATTTTTACGACTGAACTGTGGTAAAACAACAATCACAAATCCTTAATCTTTGTAAGCGTATCTTTCATTCAACTAATCATTTTAGGTAACGTAAAGTATAGACAGAACTCTCCAGAATCGCTGAGCAGCTTTTCTGCCTCAGGTTTCTTTACTGCCCCAAGGAACCCCACCAATACTTTAAGTTGTGCACTTATTTACTTTGTCATACTTTGTGGTGTGTAAGGGCTTCCGCAGCTGTGGCACCAAGGTTATATATACTGGACGTGCTGGCGTGAAGGGGGCAGTCCAGAGAATCGAATATGTACTTCACTAGACACCGTATCTATGCAGGCAGCTAGCTGAAATACATTAAAGCTCAGGGTTAATAGTAAATACTGACCTCCGGTTTGGACACTCGGAACATCTTCTATGCAAAGGTGCCTGTGCTGCTACGGAACCCCAGCCTCAGTCCCAGCACACAAACCGCTGGCGAGTCTGAATTGTTTGAGTTGAATTATTCAAAAGAGCCAGAAAGACGGTCAAGGAATAAAACCCATAAAAGGGATACTTCAGTCGTGCAGTGTGTTGTTTGATAAGATATACCTTAGCCCACAACGCCTCGGTAACGTTACAGAATTGGTGGCGGTGTTGGAGAATTTAGTTTCAAGATTTGCGAACCCTAATAAATTTTTTTTTTTTTAAAAGTCTACTCGTTTTAAACCTAAATGGCGAGTTGTTTCGAGTAAATTGCGCAGCAGGAAGGTAGCGATGGAAATGAAACCTAGACAAACCAGCAAGAGCTGCCAGAATCTCTATTACAAATCTGAACAAGACATGCAACAGCAACATGTTGCAGATGGAAGGGGTTTAATGGCTGCCACGCTAGATTTAAGATGGGGAGCTCAAGCTGAATCGTTCTCCCAGCCTATGCTTGCGGATTTGCATATCAAAGCAGAGTTGCCACTGGCTTTTTAAAGGGGACGGCAGTGAATGTTTCTCACAGTGGATAAGGAGGCTGGAAGTGAGCTGTGCTGCTTTAGGAGTGAATTCTGATGTGCTAGCAAGACTCTTACCATCTTGTTTAAGTGAACCTGTATTTGGTTATTGGTACAGTTTGCCTACAAGTGTTAAAAGTAATTGAGGAATCAAAGAAGAGGTTACAGACTGTGTTTAATCAAGATCAGTACTTGCAGATGTTTCGTGTGTGCTTATCTACTAGGCAGAGGAAACGGGGAATCACCAGAAGTTTATGCAGCGGATATTGCCAGGCTAGTTCGCCAAGCTTTCCCTGCTGTATGCTGTAGCTCAGCAGGATGAAATATTTAGACGTTTTATTGCAGGACTTGATTCTATCTTGTGCTTTAAAGTTCAAGAATTCAGAGTTGAAACTAATGAGGAAGCACTGCATGTTGTAAACCACTGAGAGAGCACAGCAAATGGCAACTCTGACATCAGCCTCAGTGGATCTTACTCCATCTCTTTCATTTAACCCTCCTACAACCACCACTGTGACCTCACCCACTACTGTTTGTGTGCGGGGTGTACATGATGCTTCAGATACTTCAAAAGTGGTTAAAGAAATTCAAAGGCTTTCTGACCAGGTGGCTCTGCTCCAAACAGAAGTGGAAAGGATTGGCTGTCAGACTCAGACAAAATCAACTGTTAGACGCCATGGTAATCAAACTGTAGATAACATGGAAGATGGAGGTGATGCTTCCAACTATCCAACAGCGAAGACAGAGAGACATCTTTTAGGAGGCGTGATAGATCTATTTCACCACACTTTCATGGAGATTCTAAGCCACTGGTCTCTTGCTTACTCACCCCCACGGGGAAACTACTGAAGACTGAGGAGACGGGCCCCTCCTCGGCTGCGGGACCTGCGGTGGCCACAGGCATTGCTACGGATGCTTATGTAAACCCAATTAAAGCTTTTACTTCTACTACACCTGAAGAGCTGGGACCCATTGAATATTTTCCCACACCACATGTATGGGTGTGAATAGAGGGAAGAGAAGCAAGAGCATTACCTGACACTGGATCACATATCGCTCTAATTAATGAATTGTTTAGACAACAGATACCCTCACTCTGTAACAGAGCGTTGCAAAAGACTTACATACTTGCCCAGTCAGTTACTGGAGATCAGCTTGATGTCCTTGGATTAATCAGTTTGTCTGTCCGCCTAGGAAGTGCATCTGATTACGCATGATTTTTATGTTGTTTGTAATATGAGAAGCAACCATCCTGTGATCCTTGGATGGGATTTCATTCTACGCTATAGATGTGCTATCAATGCTCAGGCAGGTCGACTATAAATTCAGAATGAGATTGTATCTCTCCAGCAGAATATCCAGCTCATACCTGTTTGCTGCAACATCACTGTAAATTCTTCAATTGTAATACCTGCATTAACCGAGCTTGTATCCACTGCCCAGGTGCAGCCTACAGATCCTTATGGCCTAATTCCAAACCTGTATAAGGGCGTCCTTGAACCATCTGCAAATCTACCTGAAGGTGTTCTGATTGCTAGAACAATATCTTATGTGGATCAGGGTCTAACTGTAGTGCGTGTGCTTAACCCCAACCAGGATGATGTGCAACTACAACCTCGCACACCTGTGGGACAGTTTTATCCCTTGAATGGCACTGAGTATACTATACCAGAAAGGACAGTAAATAACATTGATCAACTGAGTGAATCAGAAGTACAGCCACCTGTTGGACCTGACCAGCTGCTGCAAGTGAAGTACTAACTTCACGAATTGAAAGATATATTCAGCTTTCGGAAAGGGGATTATGGGAGAACTGATGCGGTGAAGCATACCATCCGTACCAAAGATGTACCACCCGTGCGTCAGAGGGCTTATAGAGTAGCACTAGCCATGCGCATGGAAATAAGAACTCAAGTAGAACAGCTTCAAGCTGATGATGTGATTGAGCTGAGCAGCAGCCCATGGGCTTTTCCTGTGGTCATGGTTAGAAAGAAGGACAGTAGTTTCCGTTTTTATATAGGAAAACTCAATGCTATTACTATAAGGGATTCTCACCCATTGCCCAGGATCAACGACTGGTTTGATGGTCTAGCTGGAGCTAGTTTGTTTAGTACAATGGATTTATCTTGTGGCTATTGGCAAGTCCAGATGGAAGATTTTGACAAGGAGAAGATTGCGTTCACTACTGGGGAAGGTCTTTACCAATTCAAAGGGATGCCCATGGGGCTGTGCAATGCACCCCCCACATTTCAGCGGTTAATGGAGCTAGTGCTCCAAGGGCTTCACTGGAAGAAACATGTTGTGTATCCAGATAACATCATTGTCTTCGGTAAGGACTTCCATGATCATTTAGCCAACTTATGTGAAGTCTTCAGCCATCTTAGACAAGCCAGTCTGAAACTGCGACCTGACAAATGTCACTTGTTCCAGCAGTCAGTCACTTACCAAGGCTGAAAAGAGATGGTCAACTTACGATCGTGAATTATGGGCTATTGTATGGGTTGTACGCCATTTTAAACACTACCTACGGGGCAGCCTGTTTTGAAATCATTACTGACCACAAACCGCTCATTGGCTTGACCAAGACACCTATCGAGAATGACATCACAGGTAGACGTGATAGATGGGCCTTAGAGCTGGACCTATTTGAGTGGAGGATACAGCACCGTCAAGGAGAGAGCCAATGCAATGCAGATTCGTTGTCCAGAAGACCGCCAGATACAGCTTCCACGGTTCTTGACATCTCCCCCATAACTGCATGTGTCTCCAAGACTGAAGGTACCCCTGGACCCACCTCCAGGGGACAAAAAACAGTGGAAGTTGGCTCCATTTCAATGCTAGAGGAGTGGAATTTGGAGGAACACCAATGGGATGAAACTGATATTGGCTTGATTTTGCAATGGAAACTCAAAGTATTGCACCCCTTACAAGATGATGCAGCATAAAGCTAGTGCTTTAAAATGACTATGGGAATTATATCCAGTCCTAGTAGTTCACAATCGTATATTGTACCTCCAAAGACAAGGAAGGCTGGTAAGGGCACCATACTGCAAGCAGTTATTTCCACAAGCCTGAGAGCAAAGATGCTCCAATACCTACATGGCCATCCCACAGTTGGACACCTAGGAGTTCATCGCACCTTAAGCAGAGCTCAAGATGTGTGCTACTGGCCAGGGATAAGGGACATTGTACAATGCTGCCAAACATGCTTACCCTGTCAAGATATGGCCAAGCCGAACCTACACGAGGGCTCCCATGTAGAGTATCAGAACAACCCAGCCTTTTCAGATGATTGCAGCTGATTTTACAGAGTTACCTCTCTCTACAAAAGGAAATAGATATGTGCTTGTTATACAAGACTGTTTAAAAAAGTTTGTTAATTTGTATGCTTTGCCTAATCATAAAGCTGTCACAGTTGCTCACTGTCTGTTTGAAAAATACATACATGAACATGGTCTACCAGAAACCATCCATAAAGACCAGGGCCGCCAGTTTGAGTCTGATGTTTTCCAACAACTGTGCCAGTTAATGCATATCAAAAAGTCCAGGACCTCATCATATAATCCACAGGGAGATGGTATGGTGGAAAGATTTAACAGAACCCTGAAGGACCAACTGGCTAAGAAGTTGATTGAGAGTGGAATGGAAAGGGACGAACATCTGAGCTCGGAGAAGATTGACAGCTGCCTACAGAGAGTCTGCAAGGGAAATGACTGAAAGCCAAAAGAAGCAGGAGATCTATGACCTAAAATGCAGGTCAGGAATTCAAACCTGGTGATCTTGCTTGGGTTTCAGATCTGGCCCATAGACGAGACAAACTTGCACCCAGATGGGGTGGCCCATTTCGGGTCATTAAGCAGATGCATAGCCAGGACCATGACTTCAGTGTTCTATATGAAATTGAGGACCCCACCTGCTGCCGGACATCACCCTGGATCCTGCACCACAACTGTCTCAAAAAGCACCTGGGTGATGCAAAGACACCGTCAACAAGTTCCACGCCCACCCAGTGACGGGTCTGAGATAACACCCCCCCCCCACCACCACCACCACCACCACTTCTCTTTGTTCCCCAGAGCTAATACTTTGAGGGACAGCACTGGATTATCTTTGTCTTTTGCAGGTTCCCCTGATGTTGCAGGCCAACGGCTTGGCAGTCCGCAGAGACCGCACCCCCATGCTGGCAACAGAATTGAAAGTCCCAGACTATTCTCTGCTGATAAGATGGCAGGAACTGTAATTTGCAGAGTTCTGATGTGCTGACGCGAAGGCGGCAGTCCAGAGAATCGAATGTGTACTTTACTAGACAGCGTATCTATGCGGGCAGCTAGCTAAAATACATTAAAGCTCAAGGTTAATAAATACTGACCTCTGGTTTGGACACTCAGATCATCTGCGCAAAGGTGGCTGTGCTGTTACGGAACCCCAGTACACTCTAACCTCTGGTGAGTCTGTTTTGAGTTGAATTATTCAAGAGAGCCAGAAAGACAGCCAAGGAATAAAACCCATGAAAGGGATACTTCAGTCATGCAGTGTGTTATTTGACAAGATGTACCTTAGCCTACAACACCTCGGTAACGCTACACTTAAAATAACCTTGTGGACATGCAGGCATATACAGAACTGTACACATACTGATACACACTGTATGTATTAGAAACAAATTACTGTGATCTCGTGCTGTACAGAAATGTTCTTTAAACCTGAGATGGTTTTTGTCTTATTGAAACGCTATTAGCTAAACAAAAGCCACTCGGGGGGGGGGGGGGGGGGGGGGGGGAATACAGCACCCTTTAAACAATCGAAACAATAAGACAATCGAAACAGTAATAGACAATCGAAACAGTAAAATGTGTAACACATGAGTTCTGCAAGTCACATGAATACAGTTTGTTTAAAAATCAGAATAAAATTATTTTTATGACTGAAATGTAAAATACAATTGTAACGATGATGTATCGCATGGGTTATTCACAGAGAATCCCCCCCCCCCCCCCCCCCCCCCCCCCCCCCCCAAAAAAAAAAAAAAAACGGACATGACTTCTTTGTATAAATGGAACTGCATGAAAAGCTTTTCTGCCTAATGTTTCTACTTAAAATAACCTCATGGAACTGTACACATACTGACATACACTCACGGTAAGTAGGGTTGCCACCTTTTCCACAGACCAAATGCGGACATATTTCTCAGTCAGCCTAGCTCTATCAAAACTGCAGCTGTAATACAGTTTAACACAATACCACTAGATCTCAGTACAAATGAATAGTAATGCAGTTTACACAGTATTGTGGTCTTTATATTTTTCTAGCAGTTGAACTTGCAAGCCAGAGAAATATTAGTTTTATTACGGTAGATTAGAGGCTAATTTTACCATTGACAAGTAGCTGTGGTGAGGAGTAACGCTGTAGTAAATCAATGCAATTTCTGAAGTGACGAACTTGTCTACAGTGTGTTGGAGGAGGTTTTTATGTTTTTTTTACAAATTATTTCTGAGCCTGAAAAGGCTGTTTTTAAATATTAACACATGTTATTAATAGACGTTATAAACTACGTCACAATTGGTTGTGTGTCGGTAAAAAGAGATAGAATGAGTCAAAATGTACTCAAATTTGATTTGGGTTTTTCAGTGTTACTCATGGCTACCGCTTAATATGCAATGTTTATACATACAAGCACGGATATATGTGGTTTAATTACTATTATATATTGTAAGTAACTTATATTTTACTGTAAAGGTTACGTATTTAATCACATGCTGATCGATGTAATGTAAAGATTTATTTAAATGCCCGACACAGTAGAATGTACAGATCAGTGCTAAACAGGGCTCAAATTTGCGAGCTGTGGTCACCAGGGGCAAACAAAATTGGTCTCTGTGATCAAATATCAATTTGCACTCGCCATTGATGACTCTGGGAGTGGGTAGGTCAGGTACAAAATAAGTTAGTTATGTTAGTTTCACATTATTTCCCCCCACCCCCCACCCCCAAATATTATTAAGCACTATGTTTTTTTCTAAAACGTTTAGCTCAATATTTCATGGTTGGTTTGCTCTGAATTCCATGTGTGGTTAGACCCTGGCTTCGGTTCAGTATCCAAGCGCTGCAGTAAACAGCAAGTAAGAAAAATATTATTAATAATTTACACTAGGTGTGTTTACCATTTAAATGGTCCTGGTTTGTCAACTGTTTATTTTTAACTAACCTACATGTTAAACTGTCAAACTCCTTGTTTTTTTTTTTTTGTTTTTAAAAACATATCTCAGTGCGTGTTCGTTGTGTAGATGTCAGTAGACTCTAACTTACTGTATTTAGTACTACCTCTTAAAATGTATTAGGGAAAGTAATATAATTTTGACATCTGGTAGCCAACGTGTTATTGCTAATCATGTTGCTTGTTCAGTTTTCATTGTGTTCATAAAGTTTATTAAGCACGTCTCTCAAATTTCTCACATTTATTTCCCTACTGTTTGTTTTATAAGTCTGGTGATTGACTTGTAAACAATTTTTATAAAGCATTTAACTGAAGTAATTTCTTAAAACCCACAACTAATTTGGTATTATATACTATTCCTGGTAAACGTTATATAAAAGCAGTTGTGTGTGTATGGATTCAGGATACTACTTTTATATTGGGCTATTAACTTTAGCTCTTTCTTAAACCTACTTCAGCACTGATTAAATACTGTCCCTAGTAAACGTTATAGTGAAGTAGCTCAGTGTATTGTGCATGAATGATTTTTACACATAGTAGTTTTGAAATACTCACTATTTATATAAAGTGTTTATGTTTTATTTAATGTAGGTTTATTTAATGTGTGTTGATATAAATGGTTTTGTTGTGGATTGAATATAATTAGAAGTTTTGTATGTTTAAATGTAATGCAATAGGTTTATATAGTATGGTTAAGTTGTGGTCTCCAGTAATTGAAGAATACAGAAACTGTTAGTTGAGTGCTTTATTTATAGTAATTAAATGTCTCTTATTGTAGATATAATTTTTAATAACTTAAATTAAAACTTTGAACTTTTTTATCGTCCTATCACTCCCTTTTTTCTCAAGTGTTGAGTAGCTCACTGTTTCAGCCATAATCTTATACCTGTTGCACCTTATCTTTTTACTTGTAGTATCCTGGGATTCTGTGTGGTGACAGTACTGCATCTCCATCCAAGCCCCACCCCTTGTTTGTTGTATTTTTCACATACCTCTTCATAAGAACATAAGAACATAAGAAAGTTTACAAACGAGAGGAAGCCATTCGGCCCATCTTGCTCGTTTGGTTATTAGTAGCTTATTGATCCCAGAATCTCATCAAGCAGCTTCTTGAAGGATCCCAGGGTGTCAGCTTCAACAACATTACTGCGGAGTTGTTTCCAGACCCTCACAATTCTCTGTGTAAAAAAGTGCCTACTGTTTTCTGTTCTGAATGCCCCTTTGTCTAATCTCCATTTGTGACCCCTGGTCCTTGTTTCTTTTTTCAGGTCGAAAAATTCCCTTGGGTAGACGTTGTCAATACCTTTTAGAATTTTGAATGCTTGAATTAGGTCGCCACGTAGTCTTCTTTGTTCAAGACAACAGATTCAATTCTTTTAGCCTTTCTGCATATGACATGCCTTTTAAGCCCGGAATAATTCTGGTCGCTCTTCTTTGCAGACTTTCTAGAGCAGCAATATCTTTTTTATAGCGAGGTGACCAGAACTGCACACAATATTCAAGATGAGGTCTTACTAGTGCATTGTACAGTTTTAATATTACTTCTCTTGATTTAAATTCAACACTTTTCACAATGTATCCGAGCATCTTGTTGGCCTTTTTTTATAGCTTCCCCACAGACATTTCTGAGTCAACAAAAACTCCTAGGTCTTTTTCATAGATTCCTTCTCCAATTTCAGTATCTCCCATATGATATTTATAATGTACATTTTTATTTCCTGCGTGCAGTACCTTACACTTTTCTCTATTAAATGTCATTTGCCATGTGTCTGCCCAGTTTTTAATCTTGTCTAGATCATTTTGAATGACCTTTGCTGCTGCAACAGTGTTTGCCACTCCTCTTATTTTTGTCGTCCGCAAATTTGACAAGTTTGCTTACTATACGAGAATCTAAATCATTAATGTAGATTAGGAATAGCAAAGGACCTAACACTGATCCCTGTGGTACATAGTCGTGCATAGTGATAAATCCTCTCCTGATCACTCATTGTATCACCAAACTCCTCAATAATGCGATCCAAGTCATTATTTTATTACTATAACATCTCAAAAACCTCTGCAAATGTCTGTAATATTTTTTGAGCGCTGGATGTGGAAGCAACTATCTCCTTTGTTTTATCTCTGTGGTCCATGGGGCTATCTATATTGCTCAGATACGCCCCTTTTTTTTTGGCTTCATTCAGCTCCTTTTGGCCATTGAAAGGTTTTCTCTGATTTTTCCAGAGAAAAAACGACTAGAGACTTGTGCTTTGTCTTTTCGATGGAAAGGGGGGAAATTGTGATGTCGTACCTAGCCGGACATAGGACCACATTGGGTTAATACTATTATCACATCTGACAGGAAATCATACAACGTTAAAAAAAAAATAATAATTTAAAAATTGTGTGCCCAATTAATTTTTTTAAAAATGTAAAATTGATATTTTTTTTTTTATATATTTGAAAATTTTTCATAACATTACTGTGATCTTGGGCTGTACAGAAATTTGACAGCCGGGGTATTTTAAATATTCAGCTGAAAGTTCCACAGCACGCAATGCACTCTCACAGCTAATCACAAGTAGTTATTGCAATTAATATTGAATCAACATTTATAAAATTCTAACCGTTATCCTACAAAAAAACACCCACTATAAAATATCCAAGACGACTTGCAGTTGTTACAGGGCAATGAAAGGTGATCGTGCAAAACAATAATGTAAATAGTATAGTTTACAGTAAGTAAAAACACTACTAGAATACAATAGGAGAGTAAATTACCATAAAACTTTAAATAAACACCCTGCCGTTTATTTACAATATTTGCCAGTAGCGTGGGCACCTATGATACTTAAAGCACTAAGTGTCGTACACCCACAAAATGTGTACATTGGTAAGCATGGACAATTGGTGAAAAATTAACCAGCTACGAATCTTCATTGCAAAACAACCGCATGAAATACTGTGTTAATACAAAAAATAAGTTCATACTGTTGGCCCACAGCACACTCAAAAATGCTTCAAACTGTTTAAAGATTAACAATAAAATCAACACAAGTACCAGTTTTATCACAAACTAAAACTAATTTGTTTTTATAAAGTGCACATTAATAAATAAGAACGCTGGAAAAGGAGCAAAATACGAATATACGAGTACACTGAAAGGCAACCCTGTTAATATCAGAAAACAACTTTGTATTTTACGTACTTTCAGCACGCTCAAAAAAGCTTCACAACTGGTTTTAAAATGAATAACTTCATAAAAAAAAAAAAAAAAATATATATATATATATATATATATATATATATATAATATATATGCATTACGTGTACCTTTTAAAATAAATTAAATGTTCTTATTCATCCTGATCCTCAGGGTCTTCACTGCTGTTTAACAACAAATTGGTAAGCTCTCTGTACAGCCATGTGTGTGTATTGTCTGGAACATTGAATGTGACTTGCGACCCGGCGTCTAGTGATCATATTTCCCAGCAGCCCCAGCACTTATTAGAGACCCGGCGAGTATTGGAGACCGGGATTATTTGAAGTTTTACGGTAAGATTAGGTTTAGGACAATTTGTATCTACAATGACAAGATACTAGTGCAATTGTGCAAGGATAGTGCATCAGCTGAGCGTCTAGTAACATGGTACTGAGGTTGGGTAAGTCCAGTAGGCGGGGTAGATCAAGAGATGTGAAACAGGTGATTCTTGAGGAGGTGGCGGAAGGCACTGAGCGATGGAGCAGTTCTGAAGTTCTCCAGTAGCTGGTTCTACCACAGGGGCTAGGAAGGAGGAGTAGGAGTGGGCGTGGGTGGATGGAGAGTGAAGAGAATGCATGGCCAGTAGAGGATGTACAGAGAGGGGCATGATTTTAGGATAACATTTGAGATAAAAACTATTTTTTATTAGACATCATCTCAGACAAACCAGGATGCATTTGTTATAAAGTTAATTATTTTATTAAAACTGTAGGTCAAGAAGACAATTTCAACAATAAGTTCTTTTCAGTTGATTGGGCTAAATACTGCTTAACTTTAAACTATTAAAATATGAACCTGATACAGGCAGAAACAAACAGAAGAGATAAACTTGCATTATTGGATGTATGTTTTTTTCTGCAGTAGTTTGTTTTTAATATTGTAGCCTTGGACATTTTTATAATTTTTTTTTAAACAGTAGCAGTATTTAGATGGGACGCCAGTTTGATGAACTGAATAAAACACGTTGTTGACTTCGTAATAGTTGACCCTGAATTTGTTTCACTCCCCAGGTGAGACCCGAGAGGAGAGGACCTTCCGCAACTGGATGAACTCTCTTGGTGTAAATCCACACGTCAACCACTTATACAGGTGAGTCTCTTACCTGTCTTTATACAGGTGTGTCTCTTACCTGTCTTTATACAGGTGTGTCTCTTACACGTCTCTATACAGGGGGTCTCTTATCTGCTTCTGTACAGAGGGGTCTCTTACCCGTCTCTATACAGGAAGTCTCTTATCTGTCGCTTTATCAGGGGTCTCTTACCTGTCTGTACAGGGGGGTCTAATCTGTCTCTATACAGGGGTCTCTTATCTATCTCTATACAGGGGTCTCTAACCCATCTCTATACCGGGGGGGGGAGTCACTTACCCATCTTTATACAGGAAGTCTCTTATCTGTCGCTTTATCAGGGGTCTCTTACCTGTCTGTACAGGGGGGTCTAATCTGTCTCTATACAGGGGGTCACTTACCCGTCTCTATACAGGGGGTCACTTACCCATCTCTATACAGGAGTCTCTTATCTATCTCTGTACAGGGGGTCACTTACCCATCTCTATACAGGGGGTCTCTTACCCGTCTCTATACAGGGGGTCTCTTACCCGTCTCTATACAGGGGGTCTCTTACCCATCTCTATACAGGGGGTCTCTTACCCATCTCTATACAGGGGGTCTATTACCTGTCTCTATACAGAGGGATTGCTTATCCTTTGCACTGTATTCATTTCTTTTCTATTACAAGCAAATGGCAGAGGCACCTTTTAATGAGCAGAAGCGAATGTTCACTTTGTGTTTTCAGGTTTACATAACTTGTGGTGGTATGTTTCTAATGGTGTGGTGGTGTCTTTCTTTTACAGTGTGGTGGTATTTTTCTTTTATGGTTTGTTTTTGTCTGTTTGTTTTGCAGTGACCTGCAGGATGCCTTGGTTATCCTCCAGCTCTATGAAAAGATCAAGGTTCCAGTTGACTGGAACAAAGTTAATAAACCCCCATACCCTAAACTTGGTGCCAATATGAAAAAGGTGAGCTGAGTTCCTCTGCTGAGATGGTGGCGTTGTGAATCTTTTGGGAGTTATTGGTTTTATAGCCTCCATGTATAGCTTATACATTTGTCGTTTATTCAGAGAGGTGCAATCAGCAACCGATATACAGCAAGTAACAGTGTCAAGACTTCACAAACACAACTCAAAATGTGTGCATACATATTGTACAATATATTCATATAATCTAATCCATGCTGTCGATTGTAAAAAAAGTGAAGTGAAGAACCTTTTTCTATCATTTGTTCAAAGCACAGTTTTCTTTTTATGTTTTCTTTTTAGGACACGTTGAAACAAAATCCCCTCTCTACAACAGTTACTGCATAGAGTAATATTTCATAATGTTTGTAATGTAAGATTTAACTTATAGAACAGTACACGACTGAGTGATATAAGCAGAGGGTACAAAGCTTTCAGTATTTTCAGCTTCCTTGTTTGTGGTGAATTGGTTATAATTGATCAGTTATTTTAAGGCTTATTTTGTATTAAAAAAAATATTTAAAACAACTCACAATTCTAGTCCATCCGACTGCCTGCACTTTTTTGTTGAGAATTTCACTTCTGACACCGAATCCAAATCCTATATCTGCCCAGACGCACATCTATTTTAATACATCCCTCCAATGTGTGCAGCTCTTATATAAATAAGACACGAATCCGGTATTCAATGTAAGTTGTATTATTTAATAACAAGAACACGTTTAATGAATGTCGCGGCTCTCAACTCCCTGTTACTGGTGGCGCACACGCTAAACACGTCATGCAGCTGCTGAATACAGACATACCCCCGTGTGCAACAGCACATCAAATCACACTTTTCATGGAGTAAAGTTATGCAGTAAACCTGTAATATAGTAATGGCAAACTGTTGTAGACTTTTGTGCTTTGTTGTTTTGTCTGTCAAATGTTTTCTAGAGATCATACTGAGATAAAACAAACTCTCTCTCTCTCTCTCTCTCTCTCTCTCTCTCTCTCTCGATATATATATATATATATATATATATATATATATATATATATATATATATATATATATATATATATATATATATATAAACCACAAGTCCATCCGACTGCCTGCACTTTTTTTGTTGAGAACTTCACTCCTGACTAGGGATGCACCGAACTGGCTCTTTGATATATAATATATAATTGGTGCACAGAAATGAGTGTTTTTTGTAACTTTACAACTGTCAGATGTGCAAGATGTTGAACAATATGCTTTAGTAAATTAAATTACGTTATTGTAATGTGCCAATACAAGTTGATTTATTTGAACAGCTTTATTAAAATATTTTTAAAACTATTTTGTAGCCTATTTGATATGTGTTCCACACACACAGTGCATTTAAATCCTTGTAGCTCTCAGATAGGCTTGTCACAGGCTCCAGAACCTCAGGACACTAAGGCAGGTCAGGTTTTTTTAACTCGCATCACTAAACTGCAATGTATTCAACATTAAAGTGAGTGTGAATTGCTTCAGCAGTTTAGTAAATGTATTTCATTGTTTAATTGAGGCGGCGATTCTATCCGGAGAGCCTCGTAACAATGATTAATTGCATTGCTTGAATTTTTCTTTATACAGTAAACAATATGTCAAAACGGTGCAACGCCATTATTATACATAACATTGCACTCAACTGCACTCATTTAACCTTGAAACCTAGTTTCTACTTGTTTAATATTTCTTGCTTCACACAGTCCTGCCCAGTCAGAGACTCAGAAAGCCAATCAGCTGATTGATGGAAACGATCCTCACAGGCATGTGTGTGCTTTTGGTAACAACTAAGTAAAACAAATTTAATTTAGTGACAGTTTGCACAATTCACACTCACTGTATTGAATACATTGCAGTTTAGAGAGGTGAGTTACAAAACCTGACTTTCTTTGGAGTCTCGAGATTCTGGAGCCTGTTGGCAACCCTACTTTCAGTTCAGGTAAAGAAAATAGTGGGTTACAAGGTAAAGAAAACAGTTCTGTATTTTGTTTCTGTTGTGGGGGTGGGGGGCTAGCGGTAAATTGTGTACATTTCAAACTGAAATCTTATTCAGGGATATAGTTCCATTTGGTAATAAAAATGCTATTAACTAAAAGGCTCAAAACTATAGATTGTGCGCATCCCTTGTTAGTAGCTGCCAGTCTGTTTGTTTGTTTGTTTGTTTTTCATTCAACGGTTTCCTTCAGTTTTCTTGACAGATTTTGTAGATTTGGTATTCGGTTTGGTATTTGGTATTCTATCTTTTGAAATAGATTTGGGTATTCAGCCAAATCCCAAAAACTTGGATTCGGTGCATCCCTACTCCTGACTGACATTATCCGTCCTCTTGCAGCTGGAAAACTGCAACTATGCGGTTGAACTGGGTAAACGTCCTGCTAAATTTTCCCTGGTGGGTATTGGTGGACAGGACCTGAATGATGGCAATGCAACATTGACCCTGGCTTTGGTGTGGCAGCTAATGAGGCGGTAGAGTACTTTTTTTCTTTTTCTGTTCTGTGCCTAATGTGTTGCACGTCACGATTTGATATTTAAGCAGTGGCTGTGCACTTAGCCTGTTTCTGCTTAATAAAATGCGCTGAGACAGACATGGGTTTTCATGTTTAAACATTCTTTTAAAATTAACAAATATTCATTTTAAATTAGATGGAAAACCAAAAGTATAATTCGTACCATATTGCAGTAAACCAAATCTCTCCGGAGTAAAACAAACCCATCGCATTGCCTTGTATTCATTCATTCATTCATTCATTGGTTTCCTTTGCATGATATCTTTTTACAGCAATTTTGTAATATAAACAAATAAGAATATTTTTGCCGTAGAGTGCATTTCAAGCAGAGCAGTGTTTAGTTTGAATATTTGGCCCATCACTGTTAATAAATTAAATATAAGGGCATCTGTTTTTTACATGACCCAGTAGGCTGTGGGTGTGTGGTCCTCTGTTAGCTGTGGGTGTGTGTGCTCCTCTGTTAGCTGGGTGTGTGTGTGCTCCTCTGTTAGCTGTTGTGTGTGTGCTCCTCTGTTAGCTGTGGGTGTGTGTGTGCTCCTCTGTTAGCTGTGGGTGTGTGTGTGCTCCTCTGTTAGCTGTGGGTGTGTGTGTGCTCCTCTGTTAGCTGTGGGTGTGTGTGTGCTCCACTGTTTAAAAAAAAAAAAAAAAGTACGCAGAAAGAGTACACGGAACTGCAAACACAAGTCAAAAAGGAAGTTAGAAAGGCCAAGAGAGAAATAGAAATGAACATTGCTAAGGGAGCTAAAACCAATTCCAAAATGATTTAGAAGTGAGTAGTTTTTCGAGATTTACAATTATATTGTATTTACAGTATAATTGTAAAGCTCGAAAAAAATACTCACTTCTAAATCTTTTGTAGTCATCTTTATATTACTTTAGTATAAATACATGTTAATTTGGATTCATATGTTGTTTTTTTCTGACTTTGTGTGAACGAAAAGACACACATTTGCCCATTTTCCCATTGGAAATAGTGATATTTTGAAATATCACTGTCCTGGTCACAAAAGCAAAGTTTGTGGGGAATAATAGCCATTTTCTATACTTTTGAGGCATAAGCAATTAGGAAATAACACTTACTACCTAGGAACAAAAATTGTGTTACATAGTGTAATGGATAATTGCAAAGCATATGACATGGTTTATTTAGATTTCCAGAAAGCTTTTGACAAAGTCCCGCACAAAAGATGAATTCTCAAACTGAACGCAGTTGGGATTCAAGGAAACACATGTACATGGATTAGGTAGTGGTTAACATGTAGAAAACAGAAAGTACTGATTAGATGAGAAATCTCAGAATGGAGTGTGGTAACCAGTGGTGTACCACAGGGATCAGTATTAGGTCCTCCTCTATTCCTAATCTACATTAATGATATAGATTCTGGTATAGTAAACAAACTTGTTAAATTTGCAGATGACACAAAAGTAGGAGGAGTAGCAAACACTGTTGTAGCAGCAAAGGCCATTCAAAATGATCTAGACGAGATTCAGAACTGGGCAGACACATGGCAAATGAAATTTAATAGAGAAAAGTGTAAGGTACTGCACGCAGGAAATAAAAATGTACATTATAAATATCATATGGGAGATACTGAAAGTGGAGAAGGAATCTATGAAAAAGACCTAGGAGTTTTTGTTGACTCAGAAATGTCTTCATCTAGACAATGTGGGGAAGCTATAAAAAAGGCTAACAAGATGCTCAGACACATTGTGAAAAGTGTTGAATTTAAATCAAGGGAAGTAATATTAAAACTGTACAATGCACTAGTAAGACCTCATCTTGAATATTGTGTGCAGTTCTGGTCACCTCTCAATAAAAAAGATGTTGCTGCTCTAGAAAGAGTGCAAAGAAGAGCGACCAGAAGTATTTCGGGCTTAAAAGGCATGTCATATGCAGACAGGCTAAAAGAATTGAATCTGTTCAGTCTTGAACAAAGAAGACTACGTGGCGACCTAATTCAAGCATTCAGAATTCTAAAAGGTATTGACAGTGTCGACCCAAGGGACTTTTTCAGCCTGAAAAAAGAAACAAGGACCAGGGGTCACAAATGGAGATTAGACAAAGGGGCATTCAGAACAGAAAATAGGAGGCACTTTTTTACACAGAGAATTGTGAGGGTCTGGAATCAACTCCCCAGTAGTGTTGTTGAAGCTGACACCCTGGGATCCTTCAAGAAGCTGCTTGATGAGATTTTAGGATCAATAAGCTACTAACAACCAAACGAGCAAGATGGGCCGAATGGCCTCCTCTCGTTTGTAAACTTTCTTATGTTCTTAGCTGTGTGTGTGTGCTCTTCTGTTAGCTTGGGATGTGTGTGCTCTTCTGTTAGCGGTGTGTGTGCGCCTCTGTTAGCTGTGGGTGTGTGTGCTCCTCTGTTAGCTGTGTGTGTGTGCGTCTCTGTTAGCTGTGGGTATGTATGCTCCTTTTAGCTGTGGGTGTGTGCTCCACTGTTAGCTGGGGGTGTGTCTGTGTGCTCCTCTGTTAGCTGTGGGGGTGGGGGTGTGTCTGTGTGCTCCTCTGTTAGCTGTGTGTGTGTCTTTGTGCTCCTCTGTTAGCTGTGGGTGTGTGTGCTCCTCTGTTAGCTGCGGGTGTGTGTGCTCCTCTGTTAGCTGTGGTGTGTGTGCTCCTCTGTTAGCTGTGGGTGTGTGCTCCACTGTTAGCTGGGGGGGGCTGTGCTCCTGTGTTAGCTGTGTGTGTGTGCTCCTCTTAGCTGTGTGTGTGTGTGCTCCTCTATTAGCTGTGTGTGAGTTTTCTCCTCTGTTAGCTGTGTGTGCTCCTCTGTTAGCTCTGTGTGTGTGTGCGCTCCTCTATTAGCTCTGTAGGTGTGTGTGCACCTGTTAGCTGTGGGTGTATGTGCTCTTCTGTTAGCTGTGGCTATGTGTGCTCCTCTGTTAGCTGTGGGTATGTGTGTGCTCCTCTGTACTAACTCTCCCATCCTGCCCTGCAGATACACACTCAATGTGCTGGAGGACCTAGGAGAAGATGGGGCCAAAGTTAACGATGACATCATTGTAAAGTGGGTCAACTCGACTCTCTCTGCGGCTGACAAGAAAACCAAGATCCAAAGCTTTAAGGTACAGAACTTGTTCCTTGCAGGTATGAGATATGCCAGAGTTGTAATGCAGTGGGCTTCAGTTATGTACTTCCCATCTACTCTGGATGAACTAAAATGTGAATTTTGTAGGTTTGCCTATTGGCATAAAGTTTTTTGAATTACGTGTATTACCTGTTAATTAAAAAATGTATGTGTGTGTGTGTGTGTGTGTGTGTGTGTGTGTGTGTGTGTATATATATATATATATATATATATATATATATATATATATATATATATATATATATAATTTCTTTCTTTAGTTACTAGTGGTACTATGCTCTTGATGTTTGTTTTGTTAAATGTTGTCGTCTTGTTTTTTTAAAAGGACAAAGAAATTAGCACAAGTTTGGCTGTTGTTGACTTGATTGATGCCATCCAGCCTGGTTGCATTGACTATGATATGGTGAAGACAGGGAAGCTTTCTGATGAAGACAAGCAAGAAAATGCCAAGTAAGTGTGTGCATAGTATTGGTGTATTTGTTCAGTGTTTTATATTGCAAAGAAAATACCTGAACATCGGATAGTGTGGATTCACACCTCTGAATCCTCTGCTTAGGACAATACCTATACAGCGGCAGGGAGAGAGTGTGACATACATAGGTCCATCTCAGAGTTTTACATGTCTAGAGAACCGCTCATTCTATAAAACCTTGTTAGTACTTGTTCAGCACGGACCATTGAGCGTTTCAGACCCTGGGGTTTATAGTGAGGCATGTATATTTCAGACCCGATGTGCATGCAGTGTCTGCAGGTCACAGGGATAGTGACAGTGATAGCTGGTGGTGGGGTGTGTCTGTGGGTCTTCACTCCCATAGGGACTAAAGCAAGCCCTTTCCTCTCATGCAGGTATGCTGTGTCCATGGCCCGGAAGATCGGGGCCCGGGTGTACGCCCTGCCGGACGACCTCGTCGAGGTGAAGCCCAAGATGGTGATGACAGTCTTTGCTTGTTTGATGGGAAGGGGGCTGAAGAAGGTGTAACAAAAACTAAACTGAACTAAACTGCCTCTCTCGACGCAAGCAAACATCTGGCCCATAAGCCATTTGCTGGTTAAAAGGCTTTTGGTTTAGGGATTAGTACAACCGTCATTTAAATATTAAGGATATCTCAAAAGAGTGTAATAGGGGATGCTTGGGGTGGGGAAGGTTGTTGTGTAAATCTGAAAAACAAAAAGGCTAACACTCTTTCCCCAAGTTAGTATGGGTTGATCGGCTAAGGTACACATTGAAATGAATTCATATCACAATATACAAGAACCAGCAAGTGCTCATATGTATCACATAAAGCCATGTAAGCAAACCTGTACATTTTATGATTTGCATGTTTGTTTATCTGGGTTTAAGATTTTGATCATTCATTTCAGAAGACCATACATCTATCTCAGTGGGATACAGGGGTATCGACAGGGCTGTAGTGTTGGTGTTACAAACTGCTTTGCTTTTTTAAACTTTTTTTTTTTTTCTCTGCTTTTTTTCTTTTGTTACTTATATACCAGTTTACCAAAAAATTATTCATTCTAAATAGTGGCTGTAGTACATTCTACAGTTATGAACGCATTATCTTGCGCATAAGTGTGTGTACTTTAGACATGCTTTTTACAAAACAAAATACAAACTGCATGAACGATTTCTTCATTTTTATTAAAATCAATATCCGCTGTGAAAAAGAAATACTTTTATGGGTGGGCGAGGAGAGGGAATCCAAAGGTTTCAGGGGTTGGGTGTATTAAGAAAATGGCTGAATTGTACCATTTAGAAGTGTAAAGAAGTATTGTCACGCAGGTTCAAAAACCCAATATTATGGAGAGTGTTCTTGTTTGACTGGCTGTGTTCTGCTCTGTAACTGCTGGATAAAACTGTACTCCATTAACCATATCCATTATAAGGAAAACCTGTAACAATGGCTGTTGGTTAACTGAAATAAAATCTTTTTACAGCAAACCACTTGAGTATTTTCCCATTCAACTGACCTCTAGCTACAGTGCTTTCACCTAACATGCTGCTCTGCAAAGATTTCTCTTGGGCGGTTTTAGATGGGGGTTTTAGTTCAATTTTCTTTGCAGCTGCAAATCTCACACTATAGAGTTATAGTGGGGAAGTGGTCCAGCTCCACTCCAGCTGACTGACTTTGTACACCGGTGGATGCCTCTGGTCCTGGAGGGTCATTCTACTTCAGGTACCTGTACTACAAGGAGTTTAAAAAGTACTTATGGACCTTGATGGAGGGTGAATCAATAAATCATTGAACATGGTTGTAATGGCTAACTTGATCTATCCCCGTTCTAGTCCTTCACGACAGTGTGGCGCAGCAGTCTGGAGTTGTATTGTATATACAAGACACTGGTTACCTGCCCCCCTGTTTCAGAAGAGGGGTCACATACATTTTCACTGTTCAGTGCTTTAGTTTCCTGCAACTGACCAGGCATTCTCACTTTGAAGAACTACATGCTTTCTACAACATTTATCATCCATAACTTTTGTGGTGCAATGAGCAATCTAATTTCTTCTTCGATTATCATATAGGCATTTATCAACGATAATCAATGCATTGACTTTTTATTTTTCAAAATAATGAACAACAATTTGTTTTAACAGAAGATACAATAAATAAAAACACAGTTGTGCATAATATTTAAACAAAAAGGCACAAATTACATTCAAATTAGAACACTTCCAATTATTAAGAAAAGAAATACAAAGGACTTGACTTTTAACAACTGAAAAGACTGTGTGCGTCCGTATCAGATGTCCCTTTAACATTTGTTATCATAATAAAAAAATACTGCATTGTTGTAACAGAAGTCATTTCTACTGTATCTGAACTATGGTTGTTCATTACTCATAACATTTTCTGTCCGAAGCAAAGCAAAACATTTTAATTAATCTCACAAATCCTAACTAATTTAACTACCATACTAAATTCAGCTTCTTTTTATATAATATTACCCTAACCGTAAGCCCCAAAAATAACCAATCTTTATCAGTTTATTCTATTTGAAAAAAAAAAACGTATTGCCATTATTTTTAAATCAAGAAAACTTGAATACAATAGAACATAAGAACATAAGAAAGTTTACAAATGAGAGGAGGCCATTCAGCCCATCTTGCTCGTTTGGTTGTTAGTAGCTTATTGATCCCAGAATCTCATCAAGCAGCTTCTTGAAGGATCCCAGGGTGTCGGCTTCAACAACATTACTGGGGAGTTGATTCCAGACCCTCACAATTCTCTGTGTAAAAAAGTGCCTCCTAATTTCTGTTCTGAAAGCCCCTTTTTCTAAACTCCATTTTGTGACCCCTGGTCCTTGTTTCTTTTTTCAGGCTGAAAAAGTCCCTTGGGTCGGCATTGTCAATACCTTCTAGGATTTTGAATGCTTGAATTAGGTCACCGCTTAGTCTTTGTTCAAAACTGAATAGATTCAATTATTTTAGCCTGTCTGCATATGACATGCCTTTTAAACTTTCTAGAGCAGAATGTATCCGAGCATCTTGTTGGCCTTTTCCAATATTACAACAGCAAGAGAACATTCAAAGAGGAGATTAAATGTTTAAGAGATACAAATGGCAAAATCGTAGAGGAAGAAAAAAAAAATAGCAAATATGTTAAATGATTACTTTTCACAAGTTTTTACAAAGGAAGATACTGACAACATGCCCCACATGTCATCCAGTTCCTATCCAGTTTTAAATAACTTTAGCATAACTGAGGCAGAAGTGTTAAAGGGACTAGGAGCTCTTAAAATAAACAAATCCCCTGGGCCGGATGAGATCCTCCCAGTAGTACTCAAAGAAATGAAAGAAGTAATTTACAAACCGCTAACCAAGATCATGCAGCAGTCTCTTGACACAGGGGTAGTACCGACAGACTGGAAAATTGCAAACGTAATACCGATCCACAAAAAGGGAAACAAAACTGAACCAGGTAACTACAGACCAGTAAGCCTGACTTCTATTATATGCAAACTTATGGAAACTATAATAAGAGCCAAAATGGAAAATTACCTATATGGTAACAGGGTACTGGGAGACAGTCAACATGGTTTTAGGAAAGGGAGATCGTGCCTAACTAACTTGCTTGATTTTTTTGAGGATGCAACATCGATAATGGATAATTGCAAAGCATATGACATGGTTTATTTAGATTTCCAGAAAGCTTTTGACAAAGTCCCGCACAAAAGATTAATTCTCAAACTGAACGCAGTTGGGATTCAAGGAAACACATGTACATGGATTAGGGAGTGGTTAACATGTAGAAAACAGAAAGTACTGATTAGAGGAAAAACCTCAGAATGGAGTGTGGTAACCAGCGGTGTACCACAGGGATCAGTATTAGGTCCTCTGCTATTCCTAATCTACATTAATGATTTAGATTCTGGTATAGTAAGCAAACTTGTTAAATTTGCAGACGACACAAAAGTAGGAGGAGTGGCAAACACTGTTGCAGCAGCAAAGGTCATTCAAAATGATCTAGACAAGATTCAGAACTGGGCAGACACATGGCAAATGACATTTAATAGAGAAAAGTGTAAGGTACTGCACGCAGGAAATAAAAATGTACATTATAAATATCATATGGGAGATATTGAAATTGGAGAAGGAATCTATGAAAAAGACCTAGGAGTTTTTGTTGACTCAGAAATGTCTTCATCTAGGCAATGTGGGGAAGCTATAAAAAAGGCTAACAAGATACTCGGATACATTGTGAAAAATGTTGAATTTAAATCAAGGGAAGTAATGTTAAAACTGTACAATGCACTTGTAAGACCTCATCTTGAATATTGTGTGCAGTTCTGGTCACCTCGCTATAAAAAAGATATTGCTGCTCTAGAAAGAGTGCAAAGAAGAGCGACCAGAATTATTCCGGGCTTAAAAGGCATGTCATATGCAGACAGGCTAAAAGAATTGGATCTGTTCAGTCTTGAACAAAGAAGACTACGTGGCGACCTAATTCAAGCATTCAAAATTCTAAAAGGTATTGACAGTGTCGACCCAAGGGACTTTTTCAGCCTGAAAAAAGAAACAAGGACCAGGGGTCACAAATGGAGTTTAGACAAAGGGGCATTCAGAACAGAAAATAGGAGACACTTTTTTACACAGAGAATTGTGAGGGTCTGGAATCAACTCCCCAGTAATGTTGTTGAAGCTGACACCCTGGGATCCTTCAAGAAGCTGCTTGATGAGATTTTGGGATCAATAAGCTACTAGCAACCAAACGAGCAAGATGGGCCGAATGGCCTCCTCTCGTTTGTAAACTTTCTTATGTTCTTATGTTCTTATGTTCTTATCGCTTCCCCACATTGTCTAGATGAAGACATTTCTGAGTCAACAAAAAATTTCATAGATTCCTTCTCCAATTTCAGTATTTCCCATATGATGTTTATAATGCACATTTTTATTTCTTGCATGCAGTACCTTACACTTTTCTCTATTAAATTTCATTTGCCATGTGTCTGCCCAGTTCTGAATCTTGTCTAGATCATTTTGAATGACCTTTGCTGCTGCAACAGTGTTTGCCACCACTCCTATTTTTGTGTCGTCTGCAAATTTAACAAGTTTGCTTACTATACCAGAATCTAAATCATTAATGTAGATTAGGAATAGCAGAGGACCTAATACTGATCCCTGTGGTACTCTACTGGTTACCTCGCTCCATTCTGAGGTTTCTCCTTTAATCAGTACTTTCTGTTTTCTACACATTAACCACCCCCTAATCCATGTACATGTGCTTCCTTGAATCCCTACTGCGTTCAGTTTGAGCATTAATCTTTTATGAGGGTGTGACGGAACTGCCCATCTATATGAATATGTTTGGAACTGGCAGAGAGGGGGTTGAATTTCTCCCAGCCAGAAAAACATGTGAGAATGTGGCTGGAGCTCTAATTGAATGATTATTGATTAATTGGGCTCCAGCCATGGGGGATAAAAGCCAGGGGAGAGGGCCTGGCTGGAGATGTTCTTTTGTTTGGGAGTTTGCTTTGTGGTGGAGAGTTTTGTGTTTTGAAAGAAGAGTGTCTTGTTTTTTTTAAAAAGACTTGGAACCTGACCATTTACTTTGTAAGTTCACTTATTTCTCTGTTTGAACCTCTTTTCTGTTGGCCCTTGTGCCTAATTATTTTATTATTTTTGTTTAATAAAGAATTTTATTTTTTGCCTTTACATTGTCTCTGAGCCTCAGCCCTCTGTCATCCTGTCACAGAGGGACTTTGTCAAAAGCTTTCTGGAAATCTAAATAAACCATGTCATGCTTTGCAATTAACCATTATCGATGTTGCATCCTCAAAAAAATCGAGCAGGTTAGTTAGACATGATCTCCCTTTCCAAAAACCATGTTGACTGTCTCCCAGGATTTTCCATTTTGGATCTTATTATAGTTTCCATAAGTTTGCATATAATAGAAGTCAGGCTTACTGGTCTGTAGTTACCTGGTTCAGTTTTGTTTCCCTTTTTGTGGATCGGTATTACATTTGCAATTTTCCAGTTTGTCGGTACAACCCCTGTATCAAGAGACTGTTGCATGATCTTGGTTAGCGGTTTGTAAATAACTTCTTTAATTTCTTTGAGTACTATTGGAAGGATCTCATCCGGCCCAGGGGATTTGTTTATTTTAAGAGCTCCTAGTCCCTTTAAACTTCTGCCTCGGTTATGCTAAAGTTATTTAAAACTGGATAGGAACAGGTTGGCATTTTGTCCATATCCTCCTTTGTAAAAAGTAATCATTTAACATATTTGCTATTTTTTTTTCTTCCTCTATGATTTTGCCATTTGTATCTCTTAAACATTTAATCTCCTCTTTGAATGTTCTCTTGCTGTTGTAATATTGGAAAAACATTTTGGAATTGGTTTTAGCTTCTTTAGCAATGTTCATTTCTATTTCTCTCTTGGCCATTCTAACTTCCTTTTTGACTTGCGTTTGCAGTTCCGTCTACTCTTTCTGTGTACTTTTGTTTTTTGTCCCTGTGGAAGGGTTGTGGGTAATTCGCTGACCAGGAGACAGACAAACAGGTGTACTTAAACACCACACAGGTGCCCAGTTTTATTTTGAAGGGTGCCTTATTTCTTTTTAGCCCGCAGATGGCGCTGTGGGTCCGTGGTCTGATTTCCCAACGATGGTAAACAGAACCACGGGCATACCAAGCAAGGGTACACAATACTGGCGCCCTCGCAGGTGCTTCGAAACAATAATTCAAAACAGAAGGCACAAAGAAACAGGGAAAATAAAACAGTAACAAAACTATAAAGAAAAGGTGCTGCACTCTGCAGCAATATCCCGGTCGCCGCTGCCCATGCGACCCGGATCACCGTCCTACGCTGCCGGCTAACTAGCCTGCTCAGCTATACTTTTTAGGGGTCTGCCCAAGGGTTCCCCGCCCTCACTGTCTCGCTCTGAACCTCTGTTCCATTCTCTCTGACTGGTTCTCGGTCGTGGACCAGCGCTTCCGCACTCTCGGCGCGTTTAAAAGGGCAGACCTAAGGAAACAGCAGAGCATTTTTTTATAGGGCTTGCAATCTCCCAAGACTCGCCTCTCAGCCATTCAGAGAGGGGGAAAGTCCACACACCCACTTTCCCACCTCCCTGTGTCACTGTCGTGACTCACAGGCGGTTGTTGGACGACTGCCTCCCTCTTCCTGCAGTACTGCGAACACGCCAGCAGAGTCAGAACAGATCTTCCCCTGCTACATATCCTTCCCCTCAGAATGACACCACTGGTTCATTCGAAAATCCTACACTCCCATGTCTTCCCGAGAGAAAAAGTCTGCGTTTTGATGCAGCTTTCCTGCTCGGTAGACTACCCTGAAGGCATAGGGCTGCAAGGCCAAGTACCACCGTGTGATTCTGGCGTTGCTATCTTTCATCCGGTGAAGCCATGCTAAGGGGACATGATCTGTAACCAGGGTGAAGTGTCGCCCCAGGAGATACTACCGGAGTGACTCGACTGCCCATTTTACTGCGAGACACTCCTTCTCGATGGTGCTGTAATTTTTCTCGCGGGGAAGGAGCTTCCTGCTGATGTACAGGACCGGGTGCTCGCTTCCCCGAACCTCCCGAAACCTGTCTCTGACTCATCCGTCTGCAGGGTGAACCTCTTACCAAAATCCTGGCTGCATAGCACTAGCTTACTACACAGCCTCCGCTTCAAGGCGAGAAAAGCCCTCTGGCATGACCCCGTCCCCTGAACCGTATTTGGGGCAGCCTTCCGGGTGAGGTCTGTCAAGGGAGCAGTGAGCGTAGCGAAGCTCGGGATGAACTTTCTATAACAGCCCACTAGTCCCAAGAAAGAGCGCACCTGGGTTTTGGTTGTAGGAACCGGCCAGTCAGCCAAGGCTTTCACCTTAGCAACTAGCGGTCTGATCTGGCCGCCCCCTGCTGATACCCCAAAGAGAACACGTCAGGAAACTCCGCCTCTAGACCTTGAGCCTGACATTTCTGCATTGGTGTCAGATTCTCAGCAATCTGTACCTATCCTTTTCTTGCCAACACAGAAAGATCAGGTCCCAGGTCTGTGATGTCATCTGCATGCGGCACTAACAACGCCTCTGGTTGCAACCAAGGCTTTAAGAGGTTGATATGATAAATGTGTTTCTCTCTCCGTCGCTCCGGCTGGCAGATCTCATAGTCCACCTTCCCAACCTGGCGTGTAACCTCAAAGGGTCCTTGCCACTTAGCCAAAAGTTTCGACTCAGAACTGGGTAATAATAGAAATACCTTATCCCCCAGCTGAAATGTGCGCAACCGGGCTCCTCGGTTATACTGGGTCTCCTGTCTGTGCTGTGCCTGCTGCAAAATGTCATGCGCCCATTTCCCAACAGACTCAAGACATTTGCGCAGGTCCAACACATACCGGACGGTATTGGTCGAATTGTCCTGCTGCTCCTCCCACATCTCTCTGACCAGATCAAGCATGCCCCGGGGTCTCCGCCCATACAACAGCTTGAATGGTGAAAACCCCGTAGAAGCCTGGGGTACCTCTCTGATCGCAAAGATAAGGGGAGGAATCAGCTGGTCCCAGTAACGCACATCACTACGAATAAACCTGCGCAACATGTTCTTAAGGGTCTTATTAAAGCGTTCCACCAAACCGTCGGTCTGAGGATGAAACACAGAGGTCCTAATGGTCTTAATTCCCAAAAGCATACACGTTCCTCGGATTAGCCGGGACATAAAATTAGTGCCTTGATCGGTAAGTATCTCCTTGGGAATCCCCACCCGGGAGAAAACCTTCACAAGCTCATTGGCAACAGACCTAGCGGACATAGATCGGAGGGGAATTGCTTCTGGATAACACGTAGCGTAATCCAGAATGACAAGTAGGTGAGTGTATCCTGCCGCGCTCCTTTCTAGTGGCCCAACTATGTCCATCCCAATACGCTCAAATGGAGCTTCCACTAGGGGCAAAGGCACCAGAGGGGCTCGTGGAACGGCTCTAGGGCTGGCCCTTTGACATTCCCCACAACGCTCACAAAACCGCTTGACATCGCCATCCAGCCCCAGCCAGAAGAACCGTTACACAAGCCTTGCTTTAGTTTTATCCCTTCCCAAATTACCAGACAGGGAAATAGTGTTAGCCAGCTGCAACAAATCCTCCTTAAAGGGCTGAGGAATGAGTAACTGATGACGCACTTCACCGGTCTAGGATAATTTATCAACACGGTACAGCAGGTCTCGATTAATTTCAAAGCGGGGGTACATGGCGGCGCATCTGGGCTCGACCGCCCGACCATTAACCACCATTGCTTGGTCAAAGAGCCTGCCCAGCACGTCGTCACGCCCTTGCTCAAGTCGGAAGTCACAGGAGCGAGCTAAGAAATCATCTCCCAGGCAGAGGCAGCCGAGCCAGACCCCTGCGCTGGCTCTGCGACCTCCCCCCCGGACTCTTCACCAATTGCCCCCACCTGAAACTTCTCCGACTCCCTCCATTGCCAGCCCTCATTCTTAGCAATCCAGCGCTCCTGTTTAGTTTTACGGGGTGTAAATTTATGGCAAAACCATTCTGGATCGCGAAAGGGAAAGATCTCTCCAATTACTTCCTCTTTCTTAGCCAATAAAGAGGACGGGGCTGTCAGGGCAGCCAACCAATCTTTAAACTGCTCACAGTCCTGTTTTAGAACTACTGGTACTGGCAATCGAGGACATAATCCTACCTGCACCTGCGTCACCTGCTGGCCAATAGTCATACACACATTGATCTTAGGATAAGACCGGACAAATCCCCATGAATACATTTAATATGCACCCGTCCCAATATGCGTTTATGCCCCGGTGAGATTAGGCTCTCCTGTACTAGAGACTGACCACACCCTGAGTCCAGGAGAGCCTGGGTTTTTGTACCGTCCACTGTCACAGGAATAACAAAACCCCGGTGCTGAAGTGACTGAGGTAATTGAACGCGCCTACCTGGTCGGCTGAGGTCACACTCCATCACTGTTTCGGACGAGGTGGCCCACCTCCCTGCACGTCCAACACCTCGGTGGGCTGGTTTCTCTCCCTGAAGTTTTGGCAAAAGGGGGAAACACTGGAGCCATGAAAGGGGCTCGCCGATAAGGCGCCCGCATGAGACCCCAGTCCGACACTGCAGCAGCCCGTGGGTATCCACACCCTGCCCCAGTTCCCGGGCCGGGAGCTCCTGCCGACACCCCCCGACCAAATCCTGGACTACCCCTTCCCCCCAGTCCCTTCGCCCTCCCCGGGACCAGCTGAGGGGATGATCCAGTAGCAGTTACTTTGTTAAACCCCTTGACAATTTTAAATACCTCTATTAACTGGCTCCTCCTTTCTAGGCTATACAGATTCGGCTCTTTCAATCTGTCTTCATATGACATGCCTTTCAATCCTGGAATTGATTTTGTTGCTCTCCTCCGGACTCTCTCCAATACCTCAATGTCTTTCTTATGATATGGAGACCAGAACTGTGTTCAGTATTCTAGGTCTGGTTGTACCAGCGCATTGTGTAATTTTAATATAACTCTAGATTTGAGTTTGACTGCCTTGGCTATAACATTTCTATTGCTTCTCCGCATTGTCTATTTGGCTTAAGAGTTTCATCCACTACTACCCAAGTCCTTTTAATACATAGTCTCATCTATTTCATTACTACTCATACTGTATTTGCACCCAATGTTTTCACACTCTATGTGCAGCACTTTGCTTTTATTCACACTACATTTAATTGGCCATGTGTCAGCCAAAGCTTAAATCTTGTGTAAATCTCTTTGTAATAATGAAGCTGGCTACACTTCCCAGTTTTGTATTGTCTGCAAATTTTCATAACTTGATTATGAGACACTGATTATGTCTTGGTCCAGGTCATTTATAAAGATTAGGAATAACAATGGTCCCAATACCGATCCCTGTGGTACCCCACTTGTACGTTACTCCAGTTTGACTCCATGCTGCTATTTTACTGTTTATTCATACTGATTTAATGATTCACATTTTTATTTAGTACATGTTGAAATTGTAAGTATTACATGTACTAATTTGGCCAATCAGATCACTGAAAATGTAATAATAAAATCCAATGAATTTAAAGAAAATAGTAGCTGTAATAAATTATCCAATTAAAAATCGCCTTACATTTGCCATTTCCACCCAATTCGTGGCTATAATTGGAAAATAATAATAAACTGAATCGTGTTACCATCAATATTGTCTGTGTCAGAAAGTCGGCAGATTTCCAGAGTAAAAAAGGGTATTTTTTGTTTCTTCAATTCATTGACTCCATAGCAACTCTAAAGGTGTTAAAATAACTGTATAATTATAAACTATTCGTAATTTAAAAGTTAAATGTTGGGTGTAAATATTGCTATAGTTTTGTACGACACTTAAAAAAAAAAAAAGTGAGTACAATAACAAGGGCAAAAAAAAAACCAAACCCTGGGACACCTGGTAACCCTAAATCAGCAGCAAATATATATTATTATGCCGTATTTGCAATTTTCCTTATTCTTGATTTTTTTAAGTAAATTTCATGTCTGAATAGATGTTGCTCCTACAGGTGATTGGCTACTCTAATTACGCTGTGAATATAATGCAAATGACTACGTTGGCCTGACAGGTACTACTGTAAAATTATGTTGGCATGACTAGGTACTACTGTAAAATTACCAACCCCTACGTAGAAAATTCGAAGGTGATTTTCATTTATTTATAACACGTACTATGTTATGTATTCTGATTGGTCCAATTCAATACGTGCACCAAATATCTGAAACATGTTCTAAATAAATAACATGTTTTTGAGCCGGATGGTCTCCATATTTGCCTGTGTCGAGACACATCTCCTTTCTTATTACTATGGAAGGCCACCTGGGTCAAAGCGTGTTATTTAGTACATTTCTCGTGTCTAGTTTTAATTCTAATGAGAAACTATTAGTCTAACAAATAATCCCAGGCCTGGGATGTTTAGCACCACTGTAACTGGCATCACACTGAAGACTCCTATCCAAACATGCTCTTTGGCACGGTATGGCCTGATCGATAGTAACTTGTGCTCGTCCTGTCTATTATGGTGTTCTACTTGTACAGAGAAAATTGCTTTATGACTGACTTACGTCATCTGTAATGGTGATGTGTTGTTTCAAGAAGTAAGCCACTAGACAGGCATTGATTTTTGCCATCAGAACAAGAATTTGGTAAGTTAATAATTTAAATTTATTTTACAGTATTTTGACAGTAAATACCTATGTTAATAAAATACGTTCAATTTCAAATCAATCAATAAAAAAATTTAAACTGACTAGCTAAGCTACTGTCATCACATTCAAATCACCCTGCTTACCCATGAAAGTCATTAGTACTAGGGTGACTAAACGTCACTTTTCTTCTGAAGACACTCGCTTAACACTGGGGCAGGCCGAGACAGTTCAGGGTTACAGACTCTCGGCTCCAGTGCATGTTAACAGACAGGAGTGTAGGGTTATTCGTGTACCTCGATTACTACAGCGTATGTATTTCATGTTTTGATATTTGCTGCACATACAGAAGGCATTTGCTGCCTTTGTTTCATAATACGTGCTTACCTTTAAGAAAAAAAGGTATGCATTGGGACTTGAGCAAGCATTCTAAAAGCATGCAGTTAGTTTAGCTAAGTGTATATATGTGTAAATAGACTGGTAGCATTGGGGAAGGTAGTCGTTGGCATGACGTCTGTAGTGCCCTCTCTGCTAAGTTTTTGTACAAGTTTGTATTTTCAAAATGTACAGTACATTGGGAGCGTGTTCTTTTTGTCATGTAAATAGTTCTGTTTTCACCTTAGATAAACTTTCCTTTCCCAACACGTTGGATCATTTGACAGCACAGATCCATGTTAAATTGCGACCTATAATGTGTGCTACGCAATTTAAAAAGCTCTATCATTTCGGTTTGCTTAGCTTATTCTAACATTAGTATCTGCCTTCTGCCCCACAACCTACCCTTTTAAAATGGTTGGATGTTTTCCCTATAGTGTTCTTCTGTAAAATAGCAAGAAAAAGCTCATTAAATGCTTTTGACAAAACATTCATTTTTATCCAGTAGATTTTGTTTCATATTAACATTTTAAATGATAATGTTATTGAAGTTACGAAACAGATATTTAAATTGCCCATATATAATGGGAAACCCAATTTAAAGTCTGAACATGGACTGTACAATTAAAACTGAAAACTGGTTCTATAGGACCACAAAGTGATTGCACAATATGAGCAGGATCAAAACCTCCTGCCGATCCCACTGAGCTTTCAAGACAATTCAATAAAATAGAGTGGTCCACAGTATCCAAAGCAGCACTAGGAGAATTTAAATTGAGGGAAAGCCTGAATCAGAGTTTATCAACAGTCATTTACTACTCTAACAAGGGCTGTCTCTGTACTATGTGCAGCATGAACTCCAGAAATACATTTTTCATATGACCTTAAGAGCTAAATTTGTGTAATTGATTGGCAAAAACTTTCTTTAAAACCTTAGCTAAAATGGGAGATTGGCTCATAATTATTAAGGACTTTGGGATCTAAGCAGTGATGTTTAGATAACAGATAAAAACATTTTCTTGTAATGTAGGCTACAAATTGCAATTCAATAACCAAATACCACAGATACTATTCACAATTGTACACCGCTTTGCTGAAATACCGTTCCAACTCTTTTCCTGTTTTTCTGTAAGTACTTACTACTTGCAATTTTGGTTTTGGCCTTACATTTTTTATCATTTCTGTTTTTTGTTGCAGTCTCTTGCACTAAATGGATTGGTCAACAAAGTTGTCGCTAAGTTTTCCATTTAGATTTTGACGACAAGAATTGAAGTGCCACTCAGTGTCCAGTCAAGGAGGATTCAATTCTTCAGTCGCATGCCTTGTCTGTGTTTTCCAGCGCACAGCCACCAGAAAGTGAGGTGCACACTGCATCATGTTGCCTAGGCAACCCAATGCAACTTGGAGCATTGCATCCTTGGCCAACAAACCAAAAAGACTGCCGAGGCAAACAGATTACTTGCTGTGGAAGGGTGGTGGGTAATTCACTGACACAGGAGACAGACAGGTGGATTTGGCAACACCGCACAGGTGCCCAGTTTTATTTTGGGGTGCTCTTTTTCTTTTCGCCCGCAGATGGCGCTGTGGGTCCATGGTCCGCTTATCAACGATGGTAAACAGAGCCACGGGAATACCAAGCGATGGTACACAATACCGGTGCCCTTGCAGGTGCTTCGAAACAATAATTCAAGACAGAAGGTACAAAGAAACAGGAAAAATAAAACAGTAACAAAACTACAAAGAAAAAAAGGTGCTGCACTTGACAGCTATATCCCAGTCGTCGCTACCTATGCGACCCGGATCACCGTCCTACACTGCCGGCTAACTAGCCTGTTCCGTTACAATACTCCGGGGTCTGCCCAAGGGTTAACCGCTCTCACTGTCTCGCTGTGAAACTCTTGGCGCGTCTAAGTGGGCAGACCTGAGGAAACAGCAGAGCATTATTTTATAAGGCTAACAATCTCCCAAGACTCGCCTCTCAGCCATTCAGAGAGGGGGAAAGTCCACACACCCACTTTCCCACCTCCCCGTGTCACTGCCATGACTCACAGGCGGTTGTTGGACGACTGCCGCCCTCTTCCTGCAGCCCTGTGAACACGCCAGCAGAGTCGGCACAAATCTCCCCCTGCTACACTTGCATACAGGGCTATTGTTGGAAAACATGGATCGAGAATTGATTATCAGTTTGCTACGCATGTGGACTGGCAGAGCTATACTGATGTTCTTTTCTGAAAAGAGACTAATATTGCAGATAGCAGACTGTTTGGTTCAAATTGCATGTACTGCTAACAATTGATAGAGACCTTGCTCTACAAGCTTCTTGCCCAGCATTGACTGCAAGCTAACAAGATAACAATGCTGTGGACCAGAAGGGGCCAAGCTCTAAGACTTTTGGAATGCAAAGCATAAAGGGGCTAAAAGGCTCCCAGGGAGAATAAGAGATAATACCACTGGACTGAAAGGGTCTCAAGCAAAATGGAGAGATATGAACAAGGAAGATGACAAAAACCAGATGTATGGACCTTTTGGGCACCAAGGGTCTGAAGAATGCACTGAGTTCAGAGGTCGTCACACTAGACTACACACACACACACACACACTAACTAAATTAAATATATGGTAACAGAATAATGTGTTGTACCTTTGCTATTGGTTAAGTGTCAGAGAAAGAGGAGGTGGACCATCTATACAGAAGGGTATTTAATGTCATGCAAAAATTGTAAGGACGAGTATACTGTTTGTCCTGTACCTGGGACCAGACTCCCTGCATTTTTCAATAAACCTAACAACTGATTGAAGAAAAGGACTCTGTGCATTTTCTTGAATCTACTTACTCACCATCCATTTTTTTAAGTTACTTCAGCGATGATAGATTTTAAAATGTTGTGGAATAAAATATATGTGCTGCCACTGGGTCAAAGTTAGTTTTCTTGAGAATGGCTTTACCAAAACTACCTTAGGTGCTAAGGCAGGGTTGGGCAATTCCGGTCCTAGAGGGCCGGTGTCCCTCCTGGTGTTTGTTCCAACGGACCAATTAAGATTATAATAAGTACTTAATTGGTGCAATTAAGTAATTTAGGGCACAGTTGGAACTGTGCTAAGGGGACTATACTGGAGGGAAGTGACCCGTTTATAATTTTTAAACATATTTTAACAGTTTAGTAGGACTGGGATAAAGAGCACATGCAGGGGGTCTCATATGCAGGACTAGCTCTGTCAACTCTTGTGAGGTAATCAAGGAATAAGCCTCCGCAGCAGCCTTAACAGGAATCCTCCATAAGAGAAGAATAGAAGATTTACTAACGTATCTATGGAAGCAAAAATAAATCTAAGATTGTTTTTTATTGGTTTTGATTAAATTAGAATAATATGATCTACCCAATGCCAGAGCATTCCTATATTTTCCCTGATGGCATTTCCATGCAAAGTAATGAACATGCAGTTTAGAGTCCTTCCATCTACGTTCCAATTTACGACCCTCAGATTTCAATATAAACCATGCCAAGCTTTTTTTAAAGACACTCTGTGTTCTAACTGCTACAACATCTATGATACTAGTCAAGGTATTATAGGTGTTAAACAGCTCATCTAATGATAAAGACTGAGGAAGTGGAGGTGAACTCCATGCCTCAGAAAACTTTACAGCAGTTGAAGAATTAACTACTCGTGTTTTAATATGTATGTTCCAGACTCTTTGCAGTTAATGGCAAATTAATCTTGAAAAGAATGGCATGACCAGAAATAGTGAGATCAATAGTTTTGACATTTTGAACAACTAAACCACTGGAAATTAAGAAATCTAAAGTCTTATGCGTAGGATCTTTAACATGCTGGACATAATCTAGGGAATGCAGTATCCTCAGAAATTCAATGTAAACATGAATGTTTAATTACAATTTTTTGGATGCACAGAATAAAAAGTATTTGGAAGTCTATCTGGAAACAAACACATTGACTTTCTATTCAGCAAAGTTATTATAAATAATCCAAAATCTTCTGCAGATCACTCTTCATTAGTAGAATCGCCACATGCCTGCTTCACCCACCTTAATATCAAACTGGAAATCCACCCAATAGAAATCACACATGGGTCATTCCACACCAACTCAACCAAAAAGGAGCATTTTATTGCCTGACTGTCTCAGATTTTGCTAGAAAAATTCACCTGGGGGTTTTTGTTCCTGTTGAGTTCAGAAAGTGTACATTTTAATTAATTTTTTTTTATTTCCCCTTCGAGCTGTGACCTAGCAAAGGTCAACCAAAAGTAACCCTGACCAAAAAAATCACCCTGGGCTAAAATTAAATGCTATCATCATGTGGTGCTCTTCGTTTGACTTGTAGGAATAGGGCTTTCGAGAAAAAAAATGCCAGGAGCACCTAACTCACTTTTGGCAAGTTGCCAGACGAAGGGTAAGTAACGAGCTTTATTCAAACTTCAGCCCACCTTTTACCCTGTAGGGGATGCGAGTCTTAAAATGTTAGTATTGCTGTAAGAACCTTAGGGACCACTCTTCCAAATTTGTGATACACTTTTGGTTCCAAGTTCCCCCACTGGTCATTAATCCCCTCTAAAATTAGAATCTACAAGAATCAAGAAAAATATTTTGGTATCCGCAGATTTGGGATTTTTGGTAGATTGTTGAAGTTGCATTTGTCATGCGAACGAGCATTACTCATGGCCACTTTGGTGAGGCTAAAGTACAGCATAGTCCTAACTGAACTGGCATTATTCTTCAATATTGCATTGTCTGGGGTTAGATCTAGAGTAAACAGTGACAGGGTGTGCTTCCAATAGCAGTAGCTTGGAGCTGAGGGGTTATTAACTTGTGTGTGGAACTTCATTCTTTGTTACAGTGACACATTTGAAACTACCAAAATCTTGCCTGGGGTGTTTTAAAAACTACAAACTGATAGAAAACACAAAAAAAAGATAGTCTTGGCAAACTTTAGGTGCTTGAGGGGTTAACCATTTCATGATGTTTATGGCATGCTTACCGTACCATATACAGTTTCCAATCTCAAAATCTCCTTTGGCCTTAAAAAATGGAAAATTCACCAAAAAAAAAACAAAAAAAAAACAACTCCGGTTTACCCCACAATTTGCATATGCATGCCTTCTGCTATCTTGACAATGCAGCTTGGTTGCCATGTGGTTTTGAACATTGCTCCATACGGCGCTCCAGTGTCCTGGCGCCATGCATACTGGCAACTGGCACATGCTGAAGAAATAGGCCTGTTGTGACAAGGTAGAGGTTCCCTGCCACTAAAGACTTAAACTCCAAATACTTTCAGTTGTGCCTGAATGGGAGGCTTAACCCTTTGTTGTCCTATGTTGGACCAGATCTGACTTACAATTTTCCCTTTCTAGTCATCAAAAAGACGTAAAACACAGGGCTCTAGTTGTTTTTTCTCCTGAAAATGCTTAGAAAACCTTTCAATGGCTGAATGAGACTGATAGGAGCCGAATGATGCCGGGGGGGAAAAAAAAGGGTGTATCTGATAGCCCCATCCACTACAGAGATAACACAGACGTAAACAAACAAGATAGCTGCATCTGCAACAAGCGCTCAAAGAACATCACAGACATTTGCAGAGCTTTTTGAAATGTTAAAGTAATAAAATAACGACTTGGATCGCATTATTGAGGAGTTTGGTGATAAAACGAGTGATCAGGAGTGGATTTTTCAGTGTGCATGACTATGAAAAGGTATGTGAAAAACACAGTGAACAAGGGGTGGGGCTTGGCTGGAGGTGCAGTACTGAGTGTACCTCATTACTGACCGATAACCCCTATTCTGTACCTTGGCTAGATAATCCCTGTATGCAGCTTTGGGTTTATTTAGTGTTTGAAAAACAGCACTGACTGCAACAGCAAGCAAGAATGGCTGGAAGGAGAAAAGTGATGAGCATCCACACAAAAATTCAGTGTAAATAAAATGTCTCTGTTAGATGCTGTGCACTTGTGAAAGCATGCTTCGAACTCTGTCAGTCAGCAAACAATGCAACGTTGCTTCAAAAAGCTGGGAACAATGTGGGAATGGATCCGATTATGGACTATAGAAGGGGATGGGAGTACTCTGTAAATAATGTGTGTTTGAAAACTGTAAAAAAAAATTCTTGTTCAGATCTGTTAACATTCTCTGTGTTTTGGTGCTTGTGTGACTCAGAGCTGAAAGTGAGTGTGAATGCATCACTGAGGGAGGTGGGAGCAGGTCTGACATGACCAGTCAGAGATAGGGAGTGTTGGACCAATGAGTGAGGAAGGGGGAGGGACTTGGGTGTGTGTGTGGAGATGACACTTTGAAAGAGAAAAGCAGGATCTGGTGGCTGGAGAACTGAGAGAGTTAAGAGAAGCTGAGTGAAAGGAGAGGACAATAAAGCATCCTGTTAGTTGTACCTTAACAAGTTGTTGTTAACGTTTCACTAAAAGTTAAAAAATAATAAATACAGCAATTTCTTACTGCTTTGAACCACAGTTGTTGTCTGGCTCATTATATCCTGGAAACCCCACAGCTCAGCACTACAATATATAAATAAATCCTGCTCGCCTTCAGGGTGTATCAACTTCAAACTCTGCCTCTATCTCTTTCCTGTCACTCAGCGGCGAATCCACACAGCAGACGGCTACTCTGTCACAAGTATTAATACCCTGGTTCTTTCTAAACAAGTGATTTAGGGGAGCTCCTTAATACAATTGCATACACACTTGTTTGTTTTGATTACTGTATGGGTGATTGGGGGACATTTTCAATGTCAGGTTATTGAATGTCAGGTTATACCATTCTGAACAGGGTGGCTTTGCAGGGGTGATGCCAGACCAGAAACACAGATTCAAAACAAGGATGGTGGGGCAAAATTGAAATGCTACGGCATTCAGTGTATTTATTTTAAATGATAAACAAAATAAAGATTGATACAAAAAAAAAAAAAAAAAAAACACCAAAGAAAATGGTACTAGGGCCAAAAAAAACATAACACGAAACATTAAGCAAGTATATTCTAAATATAGCAATTGTTCTATTGATTCAGACTCATGTCTCTTGTTTCATCTCTAACGCCCCTCTCCGTGCAGCCCAGCTGCAGGTTCTTATAGTGGTGACCGAGGGATCAACTGGCTAACAATTATCTTATTATCCCTCAGTCACATTCTGCACGAGTTTAACAAGGATGCGTGACTGTCAGCAAGTTAACAATCAGTAGCTGATCAACACGCATCCTTTTTAAAATATAAATATATAACAAATAATATTAGCTTTCCCCTATATACATAAAAATCATAATATAACTAAATAATAAACAAAGAGGTGGGACACTCGGCCACAACCATCCATCACTTACTGCGGCTGAATCACATTAACACAAATGTGCCTGTTCTAAACGGTGGTGACTGTACTTTGCCACTGTTGTATTGTAAAATAAATAGACTCCAACAACTTGGTAAGGTACAACTAACAGGACTCTTTATTGTGTGCCTTAACTCTTTCCAGCATGGTATCTCACTGTCGTAAAGCAAACACGCACCCTCACCTATGGCAATACAACCAATCCACACAGCACAACACCCACACACACACACACACGTCATGAACAATATCAAAACAGAACACCCAAACACAACATCTCGCCCCAACTTTAGTAGCACTGGCGAAACCCCTGTGGTAGTATGCTTAGTCGCTCTGTAATGCAGGAGGGTCTGAAGAAGAGCTTTTTGGAATGCACAGCTTTGAGTTAGATACGCTTGGATGCCGTTCTTGAGGGTTTGATTAAACCGCTCGACCCCCCTGGTTGGCCTGCGGGTGATAAACAGCCATGCGGATGTGCTTAATCCCCTTGTCATATATGAAAGTGGAGAACTCGGCAGAGACAAACTGTGGCCCATTATTAGTGGTAATGGCCTGAGGCAGTCCCCAGCGGGCAATGACAGTATCTAGGATGTTGATAATGGCCTAGGAGGTGAGCGAGCCACTGATAAGACTTCAGGCCATTTGGAATGGAGGTCATAGATGACCACAAGGAAGCGAAGTCCATCTGCAGGTGTTCTCCTGGTTTGGACAGCCAGGTCAGTCGTTGCAGGGGTAGCAGAGGTGGCGGGCCGGTTTTCCCGCTGAGCAGGCAAGTCGTACAGTCCCTGACCATCACCTCAACATAGTGGTCAATACCAGGCCAACACATGAGGTCCCGACATAGCTGCTTCAACCTAACTATGCACAGGTGTCCCTCGTATGCCATAGCCAGCACTCGTGCCCTCAGAGCGCTCGGCATGACTGTGCAGTGACCCTGAGCCACACAAGTGTCACCGCAGCACAACAGCTCCCCCTTGAGCTGGGCGAACGGTGCTAGCTCGTCAGGCACCTGGGCAGGCCAGCCACCTGCAGGGTACAGAATAGGGGAGCCTTCACCAATGCCTGCTGGAGCTCAAGGAGGGAAACTGCAGCCTGGAGAGGAGTGTGCAACAACTGAATCAGGTCATTTTCCGTGTCCTACAGCTGGGTGGCAGGGTCAGGAGCAATGACGGCTCTGGAGAGCAGGTCTATTACCACATTGTCACGGCCCGGGGTGAACTGGAGCTTGAAGTTGTACTGTTGCAGGCGACCCGCCCACCTGTACAGCCAGAGTGGTTTGTGTCCTGTGCCTGAGGTGGACATCAAGGCTGTGAGAGCATGGTGGTCCGTGCGGAGCGTGAACACCCTGCTATAGAGGTACATGTGCCAGCGTTCACATGACTAGAGGTATGCCAGCACCTCTCACTCCCCCACTGAGTACTTCTGTTCAGTAGGGCTCAACGCTCAAGAGGCAAAAGCAATAGGCTTCTCCGTCCCATCCTGGAGTTGGGCGAGGACGGCACCCAGCGCTGAGGCAGAGGCGTCACAGGTGACCAGGGTGGGGCTTGTGAGGTCGAAGTGTGCCAGGATGGGTGCAGTGGTGAGCTGGCGCTTTAGCAGGCGCACAGCTTCCTGGCAGTCCACATTCCAGGTCCAGGGAGCCTCCTTCTAAAGCAGCTGACACAGGGGCGATGTTGTGGCTGAGTACTGATTCAGGAAGCGGAGGTAGTATGCAGTCATTCTCAGGAAGAAGGCGAGCTGTGCAGCCGATGTGGGCTCCGGAATGTCGTGGATCGCATCCACATTAGACTGCAATGGGGAGATGCCATGTGCCGACAGCCGGAACCCCACAAACTCAATTTCCGGCACAGAAAAGATGCACTTCTCCTCATTGAGCATGCTTGTGCTTGACCAGCATGCGGAACACCTGGCAAAGGTACTCGTCATGAATGGAGGCGTTGGGACCATGCACCATGATGTCAATACTCAGTACTGCATCTCCAGTCAAGCCCCACCCCTTGTTCGCTGTATTTTTCACATACCTCTTCATAGTCATGCACACTAATAAATCCTCTCCTGATCACTCGTTTTATCACCAAACCCCTCAATAATGCGATCCAAGTCATTAATTTATTACTATAACATCAAATGTCTGTGATGTTCTTTGAGAGCTTGATGCAGAAGCAGCTATCTTGTTTGCTTATGTCTGTGTTATCTCTGTGGTGCAAGGCCTCTGTGTATTGTTCAGAGCTGCCTCTTTTTTTTTGGCTTCTCTCAGCTCCTATTAGTCTCACTCGACCATTAAAAGGTTTTCTCAGCTTTTTCCGGAGAAAAAACGACTAGAGACCCGTGCTGACGTCTTTTTGATGATGTCGGACAGGGACTGACATTGGACTGGAAAAGGAAAATTGTAATGTCGGACCTGGTCCGACATAGGACCACAAAGGGTGAAGAGATCCACCCTCTCCTTAATGCCAGGTATGACGACTCCATAGCCATCATGGGCTCCACTTTGTATCTGATACCCCAGGCAAAATAAAGGTCTCATTCACAAGTAAAAGTACGGAATTCCGTGTGGTGACAGTGTTGAAAAGTGCAGTTGTCTAGGAGGGTCCAGCTCAGGACTGGGTGAAGGTGTTGTATGACAATAAAATGTTCCTTGCAAAAGCTGAGAACATCTCTGATGATGGAGCAAAAGTGAAGATGATGCATACTGCTGGACCAAACCTTCAAATGGCCCTTCCCCGAGAACAGACTGTTCTATGAATGGAAGAACATTGTGAAGGCAATCTTGCTCCCCGTTCCAGTTCATGCCCGTGGTAATTTTAAATTTGATGATTACTGAACTTTGATGTGTGGTTTCTACAGCAGTTGTTAACCAACCACATTCAGCATGCGACTTTTAAAATGTTTAAGATCCTTTCCTTTTAGAGTAGTTCTATACTTGTCATAAGAACTCAGATTTTTAGTTTGATTCCAGCAGGAATAGATGTGAAATTCTAGTGACTTCAAAAGTTGTTAACCCCTCAAGTTCATTAAGTTTACCATGGTAATCTATGTTTTGTGTTTTCCATCAGTTTGTAGTTTTTTTTAAAACACACCTAAGTGAGGTTTTGGTAGTTTCAAATGTGTCAGTGTAACAAAGAAATCTAAGTTTCACACACAAGTTCATAACCCCTCAGCTCCAAGCTAGTGCCACTGGAAGCACATTTTGTCACTTTTTTCTCTAGATCTAACCCCAGACAATACAAAATTGAAGAGTAAGGCCAGTTCAGTTAGGACTACGTGGTACTTTAGCCTCACCAAAGTGGCAATAAGCAATGCTCGAATGCATGACAAATGCAACTTCAAAAATCTGGGAAAAATCAAAAATCTGTAAATACTGAAATGTTTTTTGATTCTTGTAGATCATGAGCTTCTGGTATTTTTGTCTCGAAAGCCCTATTCATTACGAGTTGAACGAGGTAGCGTCTTAGTTGAGCTCAGGGTAATTTTTCTGGTCTAAGTCACTTTTTCACTTTAGGTTGACATTTGCCAGGTCACAGCTTGAAGGGGAAATAAAAATAAATAAAAAAAGTAGCACTTCTGAACTCAGCGGGCCCGAAAACTTCCAGGTAAATTTTTCTAGTAAAATCTCAGACATCGAGCAATGATCATTGTGAAACTTCACTATACTAACCTTTGAACCACTAAACAAAAATCAAATATTTTTACAGTGGCTTAGAGATAATATATAATAC